>NW_025727940.1:0-200254 GCF_021461385.2 Schistocerca piceifrons
GTTCAAAACAGTCAGTAAGAAGAGTCAGTCTTCTTGTACTTAAGTCGTCATTGTGCCTTTTGTATTTAATTCCGATGCATTTTCTGTGTTTCGTCGTCATTAAGAAGGTCAGAGGGATACAGTAAACATGAAGTGAAGCTTCACAATGTATAAGTAGTGTCACAGGAATGGTTCAAATCTTAGTCAGTACGAAGAGTCAGTCTTCTTGTACTTATGTCGGCATTGTGCATTTTGTAATTAATTCCGATGCAATTTCTGTGTTTCATCGTCAATAAGAAGGTGCAAGGGATACAGTAAACCTGAAGTGAAGCATCGGAATCTATAACTACTCTCACAGGAATGGTTCCAAACATAGTCGGTATGAAGAGATAGTCTTCTTGTACTTAAGTCGGCATTATGCCTTTTCTATTTAATTCCGATGCAATTTCTGTGTTTCACCGTCATTAAGAAGGTCAGAGGGATACAGTAAACCTGAAGTGAAGCATCGGAATCTATAACTAGTGTCACAGGAAGGTTCAAAACATAGTCAGTACGAAGAGTCAGTCTTCTTGTACTTAAGTCGGCATTGTGCCCTTTCTATTTAATTCCGACGCAATATCTGTGTTTCATCGTCAATAAGAAGGTCAGAGGGATACAGTAAACCTGATGTGAAGCATCGGAATCTATAATTAGTGTCACAGGAATGGTTCCAAACATAGTCAGTAAGAAGGGTCAGTCTTCTAGTACTTATGTCGGCATTGTGCCTTTTCTATTTAATTCCGATGCAATTTTTGTGTTTCATCGTAAATAAGAAGGTCCAAAGGATACAGTAAACCTGAGGTGAATCATCGGAATCTATAACTAGTGTCACAGGAATGGTTCAAAACATAGTCAGTACGATGAGTCAGTCTTCTTGTACTTAAGTCGGCATTGTGCCTTTTGTATTTAATTCCGTTGAAATTTCTGTGTTTCATCGTCAATAAGAAGGTCAGAGTTATACAGTAAACCTGAAGTGAAGCAACGGAATCTGTAACTAGTGTCACAGGAATGGTTCAAATCTTAGACAGTAAGAAGGGTCAGTCTTCGTGTACTTAAGTCGGCATTGTGCCTTTTCTATTTCATTCCGATGCAATTTCTGTGTTTCACCGTCATTAAGAAGGTCAGAGGGATACAGTAAACCTGAAGTGAAGCATCGGAATGTATAACTAGTGTCACAGGAAGGTTCAAAACATAGTCAGTACGAAGAGTCAGTCTTCTTGTATTTTAGTCGGCATTGTGCCCTTTCTATTTAATCCGACGCAATATCTGTGTTTCATCGTCAATAAGAAGGTCAGAGGGATACAGTAAACCTGATGTGAAGCATCGGAATCTATAATTAGTGTCACAGGAATGGTACCAAACATAGTCAGTAAGAGGGATCAGTCTTCTAGTACTTATGTCGGCATTGTGCCTTTTCTATATATTTCCGATGCAATTTTTGTGTTTCATCGTAAATAAGAAGGTCCAAAGGATACAGTAAACCTGAAGTGAATCATCGGAATCTATAACTAGTGTCACAGGAATGGTTCAAAACATAGTCAGTACGAAGAGTCAGTCTTCTTGTACTTAAGTCGGCATTGTGCCTTTTGTATTTAATTCCGTTGAAATTTCTGTGTTTCATCGTCAATAAGAGGGTCAGAGTTATACAGTAAACCTGAAGTGAAGCAACGGAATCTGTAACTAGTGTCACAGGAATGGTTCAAATCTTAGACAGTAAGCAGGGCCAGTCTTCGTGTACTTAAGTCGGCATTGTGCCTTTTGTATTTAATTCCGATGCAATTTCTAAGTTTCATCGTCAATAAGAAGGTCAGAGGGTTACAGTAAATCTGAAGTGAAGCATCAGAATCTATAACTAGCGTCACAGGAATGGTTCAAAGCAGTCAGTAAGCAGAGTCAGTCTTCTTGTACTTTAGCCGGCATTGCGCCTTTTGTATTTAATTCCGATGCAATTTCTGTGTTTCATCGTCAATAAGAAGGTCCAAGGGATACAGTAAATCTGAAGTGAGGCATCGGAATCTATAACCAGTGTCACAGGAATGGTTCATACCATAGACAGTAAGAAGAGACAGTGTCCTTGTACTGAAGTCGGCATTGTGCCTTTTGTATTTCATTAAAATGTAATTTCTGTGTTTCATCGTCAATAAGAAAGTCAGAGAGATACAGTAAACCTGAAGTGAAGCATCGGAATCTATAACTAGTGCCACAGGAATGGTTCAAAACATAGTCAGTAAGAAGAGTCAGTCTTCTTGTACTTAAGTCGGCATTGTGCCTTTTGTATTTAATTCCGATGCAATTTCTGTGTTTCATCATCAAAAAGAAGGTCCAAGGGATACAGTAAACCTGATGTGAAGCACCGGAATCTATAACTAGTGTCACAGGAATGGTTCAAAACATAGTCAGTAAGAAGAGTCAGTCTTCTTGTACTTAAGTTGGCATTGTGCCTTTTGTATTTAATTCCGATGCAATTTCTGTGTTTCATCGTCAATAAGAAGGTCGGAGGGATACAGTGAACCTGACGTGAAGCATCGGAATCTATAATTAGTGTCACAGGAATAGTTCAAAACAGTCAGTAAGAGGAGTCAGCCTTCTTGTACTTAAGTCAGCATTGTGCATTATGTATTTAATTCCGATGCAATTTCTGTGTTTTTTCGTCAATAAGAAGGTCCAAGGGATACAGTAAACATGAAGTGAGGCATCGGAATGTATAACTAGTGTCACAGGAATGGATCAAATCATAGACAGTAAGAAGAGTCAGTCTTCTTGTACTTAAGTCGGCATTGTGCCTTTTATATTTAATTCCGATGTAATAACTGTTTTCATCGTCAAAAAGAAGGTCAGTGGGATACAGTAAACCTGAAGTGAAGCATCGGAATCTATAACTAGTGTCACAGGAATGGTTCAAAACATAGACAGTAGGAAGAGTCAGTCTTCTTGTACCTAAGTCGGCATTGTCCCTTTTCTATTTAATTCTGATGCAATTTCTGTGTTTCATCGTCAATAAGAAGGTCAGAGGGATACAGTGAACCTGAAGTGAAGCATCGGAATCTATAATTAGTGTCACAGGAATGGTTCAAAACAGTCAGTAAGAAGAGTCAGCCTTCTAGTACTTAAGTCAGCATTGTGCATTTTGTATTTAATTCCGATGCAATTTCTGTGTTTCATCGTCAATAAGAAGGTCCAAGGGATACAGTAAACCTGAAGTGAATCATCGTAATCTATAAATAGTGTCACAGGATTGGTTCAAAACATAGATAGTAAGAAGAGTCAGTCTTCATGTACTTAAGTCGGCATTGTGCCTTTTGCATTTAATTCCGATGCAATTTCTGTGTTTTATGGTCAATAAGAAGGTCAGAGGGATACAGTAAACCTGAAGTGAAGCTTCGGAATCTATAACTAGTGTCACAGGAATGGTTCCAAACACAGTCAGTAAGAAGAGCAAGTCTACGTGTACATAAGTCGCTATTGTGCCTTTTCTATTTAATTCCGATGCAATTTCTGTGTTTCATCGTCAATAAGAAGGTCCAAGGGTTACAGTAAACCAGAAGTGAATCATCGTGATCTATAACTAGTGTCACAGGAATGGTTCAAATCATAGACAGTACGAAGAGTCAGTCTTCTTGTACTTAAGTCGGCATTTTGCCTTTTGTATGTAATTCCGATGCAATTTCTGTGTTTCATCGTCAATAAGAGGGTAAGAGGGATACAGTAAACCTGAAGTGAAGCATCGGAATGTATAACTAGTTCACAGGAATGCATCAAAACATAGACAGTAAGAAGGGTCAGTCTTCTTGTACTTAAGTCGGCATTGTGCCTTTTGTATTTAATTCCGATGCAATTTCTGTGTTTCATCGTCAATAAGAAGGTGCAAGGGATACAGTAAACCTGAAGTGAAGCATCGGATTGTATGACTAGTGTCACAGGAAAGGTTCAAAACAGTCAGTAAGAAGAGTCAGTCTTCTTGTACTTAAGTCGTCATTGTGCCTTTTGTATTTAATTCCGATGCATTTTCTGTGTTTCGTCGTCATTAAGAAGGTCAGAGGGATACAGTAAACATGAAGTGAAGCATCACAATGTATAAGTAGTGTCACAGGAATGGTTCAAATCTTAGTCAGTACGAAGAGTCAGTCTTCTTGTACTTATGTCGGCATTGTGCATTTTGTAATTAATTCCGATGCAATTTCTGTGTTTCATCGTCAATAAGAAGGTGCAAGGGATACAGTAAACCTGAAGTGAAGCATCGGAATCTATAACTACTCACACAGGAATGGTTCCAAACATAGTCGGTATGAAGAGATAGTCTTCTTGTACTTAAGTCGGCATTATGCCTTTTCTATTTAATTCCGATGCAATTTCTGTGTTTCACCGTCATTAAGAAGGTCAGAGGGATACAGTAAACCTGAAGTGAAGCATCGGAATCTATAACTAGTGTCACAGGAAGGTTCAAAACATAGTCAGTACGAAGAGTCAGTCTTCTTGTACTTAAGTCGGCATTGTGCCCTTTCTATTTAATTCCGACGCAATATCTGTGTTTCATCGTCAATAAGAAGGTCAGAGGGATACAGTAAACCTGATGTGAAGCATCGGAATCTATAATTAGTGTCACAGGAATGGTTCCAAACATAGTCAGTAAGAAGGGTCAGTCTTCTAGTACTTATGTCGGCATTGTGCCTTTTCTATTTAATTCCGATGCAATTTTTGTGTTTCATCGTAAATAAGAAGGTCCAAAGGATACAGTAAACCTGAGGTGAATCATCGGAATCTATAACTAGTGTCACAGGAATGGTTCAAAACATAGTCAGTACGATGAGTCAGTCTTCTTGTACTTAAGTCGGCATTGTGCCTTTTGTATTTAATTCCGTTGAAATTTCTGTGTTTCATCGTCAATAAGAAGGTCAGAGTTATACAGTAAACCTGAAGTGAAGCAACGGAATCTGTAACTAGTGTCACAGGAATGGTTCAAATCTTAGACAGTAAGAAGGGTCAGTCTTCGTGTACTTAAGTCGGCATTGTGCCTTTTCTATTTCATTCCGATGCAATATCTGTGTTTCACCGTCATTAAGAAGGTCAGAGGGATACAGTAAACCTGAAGTGAAGCATCGGAATGTATAACTAGTGTCACAGGAAGGTTCAAAACATAGTCAGTACGAAGAGTCAGTCTTCTTGTATTTTAGTCGGCATTGTGCCCTTTCTATTTAATCCGACGCAATATCTGTGTTTCACCGTCATTAAGAAGGTCAGAGGGATACAGTAAACCTGATGTGAAGCATCGGAATCTATAATTAGTGTCACAGGAATGGTACCAAACATAGTCAGTAAGAGGGATCAGTCTTCTAGTACTTATGTCGGCATTGTGCCTTTTCTATATAAATCCGATGCAATTTTTGTGTTTCATGGTAAATAAGAAGGTCCAAAGGATACAGTAAACCTGAAGTGAATCATCGGAATCTATAACTAGTGTCACAGGAATGGTTCAAAACATAGTCAGTACGAAGAGTCAGTCTTCTTGTACTTAAGTCGGCATTGTGCCTTTTGTATTTAATTCCGTTGAAATTTCTGTGTTTCATCGTCAATAAGAGGGTCAGAGTTATACAGTAAACCTGAAGTGAAGCAACGGAATCTGTAACTAGTGTCACAGGAATGGTTCAAATCTTAGACAGTAAGCAGGGCCAGTCTTCGTGTACTTAAGTCGGCATTGTGCCTTTTGTATTTAATTCCGATGCAATTTCTGTGTTTCATCGTCAATAAGAAGGTCAGAGGGTTACAGTAAATCTGAAGTGAAGCATCAGAATCTATAACTAGCGTCACAGGAATGGTTCAAAGCAGTCAGTAAGCAGAGTCAGTCTTCTTGTACTTTAGCCGGCATTGCGCCTTTTGTATTTAATTCCGATGCAATTTCTGTGTTTCATCGTCAATAAGAAGGTCCAAGGGATACAGTAAATCTGAAGTGAGGCATCGGAATCTATAACCAGTGTCACAGGAATGGTTCATACCATAGACAGTAAGAAGAGACAGTGTCCTTGTACTGAAGTCGGCATTGTGCCTTTTGTATTTCATTAAAATGTAATTTCTGTGTTTCATCGTCAATAAGAAAGTCAGAGAGATACAGTAAACCTGAAGTGAAGCATCGGAATCTATAACTAGTGCCACAGGAATGGTTCAAAACATAGTCAGTAAGAAGAGTCAGTCTTCTTGTACTTAAGTCGGCATTGTGCCTTTTGTATTTAATTCCGATGCAATTTCTGTGTTTCATCATCAAAAAGAAGGTCCAAGGGATACAGTAAACCTGATGTGAAGCACCGGAATCTATAACTAGTGTCACAGGAATGGTTCAAAACATAGTCAGTAAGAAGAGTCAGTCTTCTTGTACTTAAGTTGGCATTGTGCCTTTTGTATTTAATTCCGATGCAATTTCTGTGTTTCATCGTCAATAACAAGGTGGGAGGGATACAGTGAACCTGACGTGAAGCATCGGAATCTATAATTAGTGTCACAGGAATAGTTCAAAACAGTCAGTAAGAGGAGTCAGCCTTCTTGTACTTAAGTCAGCATTGTGCATTATGTATTTAATTCCGATGCAATTTCTGTGTTTTTTCGTCAATAAGAAGGTCCAAGGGATACAGTAAACATGAAGTGAGGCATCGGAATGTATAACTAGTGTCACAGGAATGGATCAAATCATAGACAGTAAGAAGAGTCAGTCTTCTTGTACTTAAGTCGGCATTGTGCCTTTTGTATTTAATTCCGATGTAATAACTGTTTTCATCGTCAAAAAGAAGGTCAGTGGGATACAGTAAACCTGAAGTGAAGCATCGGAATCTATAACTAGTGTCACAGGAATGGTTCAAAACATAGACAGTAGGAAGAGTCAGTCTTCTTGTACCTAAGTCGGCATTGTCCCTTTTCAATTTAATTCTGATGCAATTTCTGTGTTTCATCGTCAATAAGAAGGTCAGAGGGATACAGTGAACCTGAAGTGAAGCATCGGAATCTATAATTAGTGTCACAGGAATGGTTCAAAACAGTCAGTAAGAAGAGTCAGCCTTCTAGTACTTAAGTCAGCATTGTGCATTTTGTATTTAATTCCGATGCAATTTCTGTGTTTCATCGTCAATAAGAAGGTCCAAGGGATACAGTAAACCTGAAGTGAATCATCGTAATCTATAAATAGTGTCACAGGATTGGTTCAAAACATAGATAGTAAGAAGAGTCAGTCTTCATGTACTTAAGTCGGCATTGTGCCTTTTGCATTTAATTCCGATGCAATTTCTGTGTTTTATGGTCAATAAGAAGGTCAGAGGGATACAGTAAACCTGAAGTGAAGCTTCGGAATCTATAACTAGTGTCACAGGAATGGTTCCAAACACAGTCAGTAAGAAGAGCAAGTCTACGTGTACATAAGTCGCTATTGTGCCTTTTCTATTTAATTCCGATGCAATTTCTGTGTTTCATCGTCAATAAGAAGGTCCAAGGGTTACAGTAAACCAGAAGTGAATCATCGTGATCTATAACTAGTGTCACAGGAATGGTTCAAATCATAGACAGTACGAAGAGTCAGTCTTCTTGTACTTAAGTCGGCATTTTGCCTTTTGTATGTAATTCCGATGCAATTTCTGTGTTTCATCGTCAATAAGAGGGTAAGAGGGATACAGTAAACCTGAAGTGAAGCATCGGAATGTATAACTAGTTCACAGGAATGCATCAAAACATAGACAGTAAGAAGGGTCAGTCTTCTTGTACTTAAGTCGGCATTGTGCCTTTTGTATTTAATTCCGATGCAATTTCTGTGTTTCATCGTCAATAAGAAGGTGCAAGGGATACAGTAAACCTGAAGTGAAGCATCGGATTGTATGACTAGTGTCACAGGAAAGGTTCAAAACAGTCAGTAAGAAGAGTCAGTCTTCTTGTACTTAAGTCGTCATTGTGCCTTTTGTATTTAATTCCGATGCATTTTCTGTGTTTCGTCGTCATTAAGAAGGTCAGAGGGATACAGTAAACATGAAGTGAAGCATCACAATGTATAAGTAGTGTCACAGGAATGGTTCAAATCTTAGTCAGTACGAAGAGTCAGTCTTCTTGTACTTATGTCGGCATTGTGCATTTTGTAATTAATTCCGATGCAATTTCTGTGTTTCATCGTCAATAAGAAGGTGCAAGGGATACAGTAAACCTGAAGTGAAGCATCGGAATCTATAACTACTCTCACAGGAATGGTTCCAAACATAGTCGGTATGAAGAGATAGTCTTCTTGTACTTAAGTCGGCATTATGCCTTTTCTATTTAATTCCGATGCAATTTCTGTGTTTCACCGTCATTAAGAAGGTCAGAGGGATACAGTAAACCTGAAGTGAAGCATCGGAATCTATAACTAGTGTCACAGGAAGGTTCAAAACATAGTCAGTACGAAGAGTCAGTCTTCTTGTACTTAAGTCGGCATTGTGCCCTTTCTATTTAATTCCGACGCAATATCTGTGTTTCATCGTCAATAAGAAGGTCAGAGGGATACAGTAAACCTGATGTGAAGCATCGGAATCTATAATTAGTGTCACAGGAATGGTTCCAAACATAGTCAGTAAGAAGGGTCAGTCTTCTAGTACTTATGTCGGCATTGTGCCTTTTCTATTTAATTCCGATGCAATTTTTGTGTTTCATCGTAAATAAGAAGGTCCAAAGGATACAGTAAACCTGAGGTGAATCATCGGAATCTATAACTAGTGTCACAGGAATGGTTCAAAACATAGTCAGTACGATGAGTCAGTCTCCTTGTACTTAAGTCGGCATTGTGCCTTTTGTATTTAATTCCGTTGAAATTTCTGTGTTTCATCGTCAATAAGAAGGTCAGAGTTATACAGTAAACCTGAAGTGAAGCAACGGAATCTGTAACTAGTGTCACAGGAATGGTTCAAATCTTAGACAGTAAGAAGGGTCAGTCTTCGTGTACTTAAGTCGGCATTGTGCCTTTTGTATTTAATTCCAATGCAATTTCTGTGTTTCATCGTCAATAAGAAGGTCCAAGGGATACAGTAAACCTGAAGTGAAGCATCGGAATCTATAACTAGTGTCACAGGAATGGTTCAAACCATAGTCAAAAAGAAGAGTCAGTCTTCTTGTACTTAAGTCGGCATTGTGCATTTTATATTTAATTCCGATGCAATTTCTGTGTTTCATCGTCAATAAGAAGGTCAGAGGGTTACAGTAAATCTGAAGTGAAGCATCAGAATCTATAACTAGCGTCACAGGAATGGTTCAAAGCAGTCAGTAAGCAGAGTCAGTTTTTTGTACCTTAGCCGGCATTGCGCCTTTTGCATTTAATTCCGATGCAATTTCTGTGTTTCTTCGTCAATAAGAAGGTCCAAGGGATACAGTAAATCTGAAGTGAGGCATCGGAATCTATAACCAGTGTCACAGGAATGGTTCATACCATAGACAGTAAGAAGAGACAGTGTTCTTGTACTGAGGTCGGCATTGTGCCTTTTGTATTTCATTAAAATGTAATTTCTGTGTTTCAACGTCAATAAGAACTTCAGAGAGATACAGTAAACCTGAAGTGAAGCATCGGAATCTATAACTAGTGTCACAGGAATGGTTCAAAACTTAGTCAGTACAAAGAGTCAGTCTTCTTGTACTTAAGTCGGCATTGTGCCTTTTGTAATTAATTCCGATGCAATTTCTGTGTTTCATCGTCAATAAGAAGGTGCAAGGGATACAATAAACCTGAAGTGAAACATCGGAATCTATAACTAGTGTCACAGGAAGGTTCAAAACATAGTCAGTAAGAAGAGTCAGTCTTCTTGTACTTAAGTCGGCATTGTGCCTTTTCTATTTAATTCCGATGCAATATCTGTTTTTCATCATCAATAATATGGTCAGAGGAATACAGTGAACCTGATGTGAAACTTCTGAATCTATAATTAGTGTCACAGGAATGGTTCCAAACATAGTCAGTAAGAAGAGTCAGTCTTCTAGTACTTATGTCAGCATTGTGCCTTTTCAATTTCATTCCGATGCAATTTTTGTGTTTCATCGTAAATAAGAAGGTCCAAAGGATACAGTAAACTTGAAGTGTATCATCGGAATCTATAACTAGTGTCACAGGAATGGTTCAAAACATAGTCAGTTCGAAGAGTCAGTCTTCTTGTACTTAAGTCGGCATTGTGCCTTTTGTATTTAATTCCGTTGAAATTTCTGTGTTTCATCGTCAATAAGAAGGTCAGAGGGATACAGTAAACCTGAAGTGGAGCAACGGAATCTATAATTAGTGTCACAGGAATGGTTCAAAACATAGACAGTAAGGAGGGTCAGTCTTCTTGTATTTAAGTCGGCATTGTGCCTTTTGTATTTAATTCCGATGCAATTTCTGCGTTTCATCGTCAATAAGAAGGTCCAAGGGATACAGTAAACCTGATGTGAAGCATCGGAATCTATAACTGGTGTCACATGAATGGTTCAAAACATAGACAAAAGGAAGAGTCAGTCTTCTTGTACTTAAGTCGGCATTGTGCATTTTGTATTTAATTCCGATGCAATTTCTGTGTTTCATCGTCAATAAGAAAGTCAGAGGGTTACAGTAAATCTGAAGTGAAGCATCGGAATCTATAACTAGTGTCACAGTAATGGTTCAAAGAAGTCAGTAAGCGGAGGCAGTCTTCTTGTACTTTAATCGGCATTGCGCCTTTTGTATTTAATTCCGACGCAATTTCTGTGTTTCATCGTCAATAAGAAGGTCCAAGGGATACAGTAAATCTGAAGTGAGGCATCGGAATCTATAACCAGTGTCACAGGAATGGTTCAAACCGTAGACAGTAAGAAGAGACAGTGTTCTTGTACTGAAGTCGGCATTGTGCCTTTTGTATTTCATAAAATGGAATTTCTGTGTTTCTTCGTCAATAAGAAGGTCAGAGAGATACAGTAAACCTGAAGTGAAGCATCGGAATCTGTAACTAGTGTCACAGGAATGGTTCAAATCATGTTCAATAAGAAGAGTCAGTCTTCTTGTACTTAGGTCGGCATTGTGCCTTTTGTATTTAATTCCGATGCAATTCTGTGTTTCATCGTCAATAAGAATTTCCAAGGGATACAGTAAAACTGAAGTGAAGCATGGCAATGTATAAGTAGTGTCACAGGATTGGTTCAAAACATAGACAGTAGGAAGAGTCAGTCTTCTTGTACTTAAGTCGGCATTGTGGCTTTTCTATTTAATTCCGATGCGATTTCTTTGTTTCGTCGTCAATAAGAACGTCCAAGGGATACAGTTAACCTAAAGTGAAGCATCGGAATCTATACTAGTGTCACAGGAATGGTTCAAAAACAAAGACAGTAGGAAGAGTCAGTCTTCTTGTACTTAAGTCGGCATTGTGCCTTTTCTATTTAATTCCGTTGCAATTTCTGTGTTTCATCGTCTATAAGAAGGTCAGAGGGATACAGTAACCCTGAAGTGAAGCATCGGAATCTGTAACTAGCGTCACAGGAATGGTTCAAAACATAGACAGTAAGAAGAGTCAGTCTTCTTGTACTTTACTCGGCATTCTGCCTTTTGTATTTAATTCCGATGCAATTTCTGTGTTTCATCGTCAATAAGATGGTCAGAGGGATACAGTAACCCTAAAGTGAAGCATCGGAATCTATAACAAGTGTCACTGGAATTGTTCCAAACATAGTCAGTAAGATGAGTCAGTCTTCTTGTACTTAAGTCGGCATTGTGCTTTTTCTATTTAATTCCGATGCAATTTCTGTGTTTCATCGTCAATAAGAAGGTCCAAGGGATACAGTAAACCTGAAGTGAATCATCGTAATCTATAACTATTGTCACAGGAATGGTTCAAAGCATAGTCAGTACGAAGAGTCAGTCTTCTTGTACATAAGTCGACATTGTGCCTTTTGTATTTAATTCGATTAATTTGTGTGTTTCATCGCCAATATGAAGGTCTAAGGGATACAGTAAACCTTAAGTGAAGCATCGGAATCCATAACTAGTGTCACAGGAATGGTTTCAAAACATAGACAGTAAGAAGGGTCAGTCTTCTTGTACTTAAGTCGGCATTGTGCCTTTTGTATTTAATTCCGATGCAATTTCTGTGTTCCATCGTCAATAAGATGGTCCAAGGGAAACAGTAAACCTGAAGGGAATCATCGTAATCTATAACTAGTGTCACAGGAATGGTTCAAAACATAGTCAGTACGAAGAGTCAGTCTTCTTGTACTTAAGTCGGCACTGTGCCTTTTGTATTTAATTCCGATGCAATTTCTGTGTTTCATCGTCAATAAGAAGGACAGAGGGATGCAGTAAACCTGAAGTGAAGCATCGGAATCTATAACTAGTGTCACAAGAATGGTTCAAAACATAGACACTAAGAAGGGTCAGTCTTCTTGTACTTAAGTCGGCATTGTGCCTTTTGTATATATTTCCGATGCAATTTCTGTGTTTCGCCGTCAATACGAAGGTGCAAGGGAAACAGTAAACTGAAGTGATGCATCGGAATCTATAACTAGGTTCACAGGAATGGTTCAAAGCCTAGTCAGTAAGAAGAGTCAGTCTTCTTGTACTTAAGTCGGCATTGTGCCATTTGTATTTATTTCCTATGCAATTTCGGTGTTTCGTCGTCAATAAGAAGGTCAGAGGGATACAGTAAACCTGAAGTGAAGCATCGGAAGCTACAACTAGCGTCACAGGAATCGTTCAAAACAGTCATTAAGAGGAGTCAGTCTTCTTGTACTTAAGTCGTCATTGTGCCTTTTGTATTTAATTCAGATGCATTTTCTGTGTTTCATGGTCAATAAGAAGGTCAGAGGGATACAGTAAACCTGAAGTGAAGCATCGGAATCTATAACTAGTGTCACAGGAATGGTTCCAAACATAGTCAGTAAGAAGAGTCAGTCTTCTTGTACTTAAGTCGGCATTGTGCCTTTTCTATTTAATTCCGATGCAATTTCTGTGTTTCATCGTCAATAAGAAGGTCCAAGGGATACAGTAAATCTGAAGTGAATCATGGTATTCAGTAACTAGTGTCACAGGAATGGTTCGAAACATAGTTAGTACGAAGAGTCATTCTTCTTGTACTTAAGTCGGCATTGTGCCTTTTGTAATTAATTTCGATGCAATTTCTGTGTTTCATCGTCAATAGAAGGTCAGAGGGATACAGTAAACGTGAAGTGATGCATCGGCATCTATAACTAGTGTCACAGGAATGGTTCAAAACATAGACAGTAAGAAGGATCAGTCTTCTTGTACTTAAGTCGGCATATTGCCTTTTGTATTTAATTCCGATGCAATTTCTGTGTTTCAACGTCGATAAGAAGTTGCAAGGGATACAGTAAACCTGAAGTGAAGCATCGGAAATTATAACTAGTGTCACAGGAATGGTTTCAAATCATAGTCTGTAAGAAGAGTCAGTCTACTTGTACTTAAGTTGGCATTGTGCATTTTGTATTTAATTCCGATGCAATTTCTGTGTTTCATCGTCAATAAGAAGGTCAGAGGGATACAGTAAACCTAAAGTGAAGCATCGGAATCTATAACTAGTGTCACAGGAATGGTTCAAAACAGTCAGTAAGAAGAGTCAGTCGTCATGTACTTAAGTCGGCATTGTGCATTTAGTATTTAATTCCCATGCAATATCTGTGTTTCATCGTCAATAAGAAGGTCCAAGGGATACAGCAAACCTGAAGTGAAGCATCGGAATATATAACTAGTGTCACAGGAATGGTTCAAAACATAGTCAGTAAGGAGAGTCAGTCTTCTTGTACTTAAGTCGGCATTGTGCATTTTCTATTTAATTCCGATGGCAATATCTGTGTGTCATCGTCAATAAGATGGTCAGAGGGATACAGTAACCCTGAAGTGAAGCATCGGAATCTATAACTAGTGTCACAGGAATGGTTCCAAACATAGTCAGTAAGATGAGACAGTCTCCTTGTACTGAAGTCGGCATTGTGCCTTTTCTACTTAATTCCGATGCAATTTCTGTGTTTCATCGTCAATAAGAAGGTCCAAGGGATACAGTAAACCTGAAGTGAATCATCGTAATCCATAACTAGTGTCACAGGAATGGTTCAAAACATAGTCAGTACGAAGAGTCAGTCTTCTTGTACGTAAGTCGACATTGTGCCTTTTGTATTTAATTCCGAGGCAATTTCTGTGTTTTATCGCCAATAAGAAGGTCAAAGGGATACAGTAAACCTGAAGTGAAGCATCGGAATCCATAACTAGTGTCACAGGAATGGTTCAAAACATAGACAGTAAGAAGTGTCAGTCTTCTTGTACTTAAGTCGGCATTGTACCTTTTGTATTTAATTCCGATGCAATTTCTGTGTTTCATCGTCAATAAGAAGGTCAGAGGGATACAGTATACCTGAAGTATGCATCGGAATCTATAACTAGTGTCACAGGAATGGTTCAAACAGTCAGTAAGAAAAGTCAGTCTTCTTGTACCTAAGTCGGCATTGTGCCTTTTGTATTTAATTCCGATGCATTTTCTGTGTTTCATCGTCAATAAGAAGGTCAGAGGGATACTGTAAACCTGAAGTGAAGCATCGGAATCTATAACTAGTGCCACAGGAATGGATCCAAACACAGTCAGTAAGAAGAGTCAGTCTTCTTGTACTTAAGTCGGCATTGTGCCTTTTGTATTTAATTCCGATGCAATTTCTGTGTTTCATCGTCAATAAGAAGGTCCAAGGGATACAATAAACTGAAGTGAAACATCGTAATCTATAACTAGTGTCACAGGAATGGTTCAAAACATAGACAGTAAGAAGAGTCAGTCTTCTTGTACTTAAGTCGGCATTGTACCTTTTGTATTTAATTCTGATGCAATTTCTGTGTTTCATCGTCAATAAGAAGGTCAGAGGGATACAGTAAACCTGAAGTATGCATCGGAATCTATAACTAGTGTCACAGGAATGGTTCAAACAGTCAGTAAGAAGAGTCAGTCTTCTTGTACTTAAGTCGGCTCTGTGCCTTTTGTATTTAATTCTGATGCAATTTCTGTGTTTCATCGTGAATAAGAAGGTCAGAGGGATGCAGTAAACCTGAAGTGAAGCAACGGAATCTGTAACTAGTGTCACAGGAACGGTTCAAAACATAGACAGTAAGAAGGGTCAGTCTTCTTGTACTTAAGTCGGCATTGTGCCTTTTGTATATAATTCCGATGCAATTTCTGTGTTTCATCGTCAATACGAAGGTGCAATGGGATAGAGTAAACCTGAAGTGAATCATCGTAATCTATAACTAGTGTCACAGGAATGGTTCAAATCATAGACAGTAAGAAGAGTCAGTCTTCTTGTACTTATGTCGGCATTGTGTCTTTTCTATTTAATTCCGATGCAATTTCTGTGTTTCATCGTCAATAAGAAGGTCGGAGGGATACAGTAAGCCTGAAGTGAAGCATCGGAATCAATAACTAGTGTCACAGGAATGGTTCAAATCATAGACAGTAAGAAGAGTCAGTCTTTTTGTACTTAAGTCGGCATTGTACCTTTTCTATTTAATTCCGATTCAATTTCTGTGTTTCATCGTCAATAAGAAGGTCAGATTAATACAGTAACCCTGATGTGAAGCATCGGAATTTGTAACTAGCGTCACAGGAATGGTTCAAAACATAGACAGTAAGAAGAGTCAGTCTTCTTGTACTTATGTCGGCATTGTGCCTTTTCTATTTAATTGCGATGCAATTTCTGTGTTTCATCGTCAATACGAAGGTTCAAGGGATACAGTAAACCTGAAGTGAGCATCGGAATCTATAACTAGTGTCACAGGATTGGTTCAAAACATAGACAGTAAGAAGAGTCAGTCTTCTTGTACTTATGTCGGCATTGTGTCTTTTCTATTTAATTCCGATGCAATTTCTGTGTTTCATCGTCAATAAGAACGTCAGAGGGATACAGTAAACCAGAAGTGAAGCATCGGAATCTATATCTAGTGTCACAGAAATGGTTCAAAACATAGTCAGTAAGAAGAGTCAGTCTTCTTGTACTTCAGTCGGCATTGTGTCTTTTCTATTTAATTCTGATGCAATATCTGTGTTTCATCGTCATTAAGAAGGTCTGAGGGATACAGTAAGCCTGAAGTGAAGCATCGGAATCAATAACTAGTGTCACAGGAATGGTTCAAATCATAGACAGTAAGAAGAGTCAGTCTTTTTGTACTTAAGTCGGCATTGTACCTTTTCTATTTAATTCCGATTCAATTTCTGTGTTTCATCGTCAATAAGAAGGTCAGAGGGATACAGTAAACCTGAAGTGAAGCATCGGAATCTATAACTAGTGTCACAGGAATGGTTCAAAACAGTCAGTAAGAAGAGTCAGCCTTCTTGTACTTAAGACGGCATTGAGCATTTTGTATTTAATTCCGATGCAATTTCTGTGTTTCATCGTCAATAAGAAGGTCCAAGGGATACAGTAAACCTGAAGTGAAGCATCGGAATCTATAGCTAGTGTCACAGGAATGGTTCAAGACATAGAGTGTAAGAAGAGTAAGTCTTCTTGTACTTAAGGCAGCATTGTAGCATTTCTATTTAATTCCGTCGCAATTTCTGTGTTTCATCGTCAAAAAGAAGGTCAGAGGGATACAGTGAACCTGAAGTGAAGCATCGATATCGATAACTAGTGCCACAGGAATGGTTCAAAACATAGACATTAGGAAGAGTCAATCTTCTTGTACTTAAGTCGGCATTGTGCCTTTTCTACTTAATTCCGATGCAATTTCTGTGTTTCATCGTCAAGAAGAAGATCCAAGGGATACAGTAAACCTGAAGTGAAGCATCGGAATCTATAACTGGTGTCACAGGAATGGTTCAAATCATAGGCAGTAGGAAGAGTCAGTCTTCTAGTACTTAAATCGGCATTGTGCCTTTTGTATTTAATTCCGATGCAATTTCTGAGTTTCATCGTCAATAAGAAGGTCAGAGGGATACAGTAAACCTGAAGTGAAGCATCGGAATCTATAACTAGTGTCTCAGGAATGGTTCAAAACATAGACAATAAGAAGAGTCAGTCTTCTTGTACTTAAGTCGGCATTGTGCCTTTTGTAATTAATTCCGAGGCAATTTCTGTGTTTCATCGTCAATAAGAAGGTCAGAGGGATACAGTAAACCAGAAGTGAAGCATCGGAATCTATAACTAGTGTCACAGGAGTGGTTCAATACATAGTGAGTAAGAAGAGTCTGTCATCTTGTCCTTAAGTGCGCATTGTGCCCTTTGTATTTAATTCCGATGCATTTGCTGTGTTTCATCGTCAATGAGAAGGTTTAAGGGATACAGTAAACCTGAAGTGAAGAATCGGAATGTATAACTAGTGTCACAGGAATGGTTCCCAACATAGTCAGTATGAAGAGACCGTCTTCTTGTACTTAAGTCGGCATTGTGCCTTTTCTATTTTATTCCGATGCAATATCTGTGTTTCATCGTCAATAAGAATGTCCAAGGGATACAGTAAACCTGAAGTGAATCATCGTAATTTATAACTAGTGTCACACGAATGGTTCAAAACATAGTCAGTACGAAGAGTCATTCTTCTTGTACTTAAGTCGGCATTGTGCCGTTTGTATTTAATTCCGATGCAATTTCTGTGTTTCAACGTCAATAAGAAGGTCAGAGGGATACAGTAAACCTGAAGTGAAGCATCGGAATCTATAACTAGTGTCACAGGAATGGTTCAAAACAGTCAGTAAGAAGAGTCAGTCTTCGTGTACTTAAGTCGGCATTGTGCATATTGTATTTAATTCCGATGCAATTTCGGTGTTTCATCGTCAATAAGAAGGTCCAAGGGAAACAATAAACTGAAGTGAAACATCGTAATCTATAACTAGTGTCACAGGAATGGTTCAAAACGTAGTCAGTACGAAGAGTCAGTCTTCTTGTACTTAAGTCGGCACTGTGCCTTTTGTATTTAATTCTGATGCAATTTCTGTGTTTCATCGTCAACAAGAAGGTCAGAGGGATGCAGTAAACCTGAAGTGAAGCATCGGAATCTATAACTAGTGTCACAGGAACGGTTCAAAGCATAGCCAGTAAGAAGGGTCAGTCTTCTTGTACTTAAGTTGGCATTGTGCCTTTTGTATATAATTCAGATGCAATTTCTGTGTTTCATCGTCAATACGAAGGTGCAAGGGATAGAGAAAACCTGACGTGAATCATCGTAATCTATAACTAGTGTCACAGGAATGGTTCCAACTCAGTCAGTAAGAAGAGTGAGTTTTCTTGTACTTAAGGCAGCATTGTGCCTTTTCTATTTAATTCCGATGCAATTAATGTGTTTCATCGTCAAATCGAAGGTCAGAGGAATACAGTAAACCTAAAGTGAAGCATCGGAATCTATAACTAGTGTCACAGGAATGGTTCAAACATAGACAGTAGGAAGAGTCAATCATCTTGTACTTAAGTCGGCATTGTGCCTTTTTTATTTAATTCCGATGCAATTTCTGTGTTTCATCGTCAATAAGAAGGTCAGAGGGATACAGTAAACCTGAAGTGAAGCATCGGAATCTATAACTAGTGTCTCAGGAATGGTTCAAAACATAGACAATAAGAAGAGTCAGTCTTCTTGTACTTAAGTCGGCATTGTACCTTTTCTATTTAATTCCGATTCAATTTCTGTGTTTCATCGTCAATACGAAGGTTCAAGGGATACAGTAAACCTGAAGTGAAGCATCGGAATCTATAACTAGTGTCACAGGATTGGTTCAAAACATAGACAGTAAGAAGAGTCAGTCTTCTTGTACTTAAGGCAGCATTGAACCTTTTCTATTTAATTCCGATGCAATTTCTGTGTTTCATCGTCAAAAAGAAGGTCAGAGGGATACAGTGAACTTGAAGTGAAGCATCGGAATCGATAACTAGTGCCACAGGAATGGTTCAAAAGCATAGTCATTAGGAAGAGTCAATCTTCTTGTACTTAAGTCGGCATTGTGCCTTTTCTTCTTAATTCCGATGCAATTTCTGTGTTTCATCGTCAAGAAGAAGGTCAGAGGGATACAGTAAACCAGAAGTGAAGCATCGGAATCTATAACTAGTGTCACAGGAATGGTTCAAAACATAGACAGTAGGAAGAGTCAGTCTTCTAGTACTTAAGCCGGCATTGTGCCTTTTGTATTTAATTCCGAAGCAATTTCTGAGTATCATCGTCAATAAGAAGGTCAGATGGATACAGTAAACCTGAAGTGAAGCATCGGAATCTATAACTAGTGTCACAGGAATGGTTCAAAACAGTCAGTAAGAAGAGTCAGCCTTCTTGTACTCAAGACGGCATTGAGCATTTTGTATTTAATTCCGATGCAATTTCTGTGTATCATCGTCAATAAGAAGGTCCAAGGGATACAGTAAACCTGACGTGAAGCATCGGAATCTATAGCTAGTGTCACAGGAATGGTTCAAGACATAGACTGTAAGAAGAGTCAGTCTTCTTGTACTTAAGGCAGCATTGTAGCTTTTCTATTTAATTCCGAAGCAATTTCTGTGTTTCATCGTCAAAACGAAGGTCAGAGGGATACAGTGAAACTGAAGTGAAGCATCGATATCGATAACTAGTGCCTCAGGAATGGTTCAAAACATAGACATTAGGAAGAGTCAATCTTCTTGTACTTAAGTCGGCATTGTGCCTTTTCTACTTAATTCCGATGCAATTTCTGTGTTTCATCGTCAAGAAGAAGGTC
This sequence comes from Schistocerca piceifrons, assembly GCF_021461385.2. Classification (NCBI taxonomy): domain Eukaryota; kingdom Metazoa; phylum Arthropoda; class Insecta; order Orthoptera; family Acrididae; genus Schistocerca; species Schistocerca piceifrons. The sequence goes on from NW_025727940.1 coordinate 19,662, forward strand.
CAAGGGATACAGTAAACCTGAAGTGAAGCATCGGAATCTATAACTAGTGCCTCAGGAATGGTTCAAAACATAGACATTAGGAAGAGTCAATCTTCTTGTACTTAAGTCGGCATTGTGCCTTTTCTACTTAATTCCGATGCAATTTCTGTGTTTCATCGTCAATAAGAAGGTCAGAGGGATACAGTAAACCAGAAGTGAAGCATCGGAATCTATAACTAGTGTCACAGGAGTGGTTCAATACATAGTCAGTAAGAAGAGTCAGTCATCTTGTCCTTAAGTGCGCATTGTGCCCTTTGTATTTAATTCCGATGCATTTGCTGTGTTTCATCGTCAATGAGCAAGGTTTAAGGGATACAGTAAACCTGAAGTGAAGCATCGGAATGTATAACTAGTGTCACAGGAATGGTTCCCAACATAGTCAGTATGAAGAGACCGTCTTCTTGTACTTAAGTCGGGCATTGTGCCTTTTCTATTTTATTCCGATGCAATATCTGTGTTTCATCGTCAATAAGAATGTCCAAGGGATACAGTAAACCTGAAGTGAATCATCGTAATTTATAACTAGTGTCACACGAATGGTTCAAAACATAGTCAGTACGAGGAGTCATTCTTCTTGTACTTAAGTCGGCATTGTGCCGTTTGTATTTAATTGCGATGCAATTTCTGTGTTTCAACGTCAATAAGAAGGTCAGAGGGATACAGTAAACATGACGTGAAGCATCGGAATCTATAACTAGTGTCACAGGAATGGTTCAAAACGTAGGCAGTAAGAAGGGTCAGTCTTCTTGCACTTAAGTCGGCATTGTGCCTTTTGTATTTAATTCAGATGCAATTTCTGTGTTTCTTCGTCAATAAGAAGGTGCAAGGGATACAGTAAACCTGATGTAAAGCATCGGAATCTATAACTAGTGTCCCAGGAATGGTTCAAAACATAGTCAGTAAGAAGAGTCAGTCTTTTTGTACTTAAGTTGGCATTGTGCCGTTTGTATTTATTTCCGATGCAATATCTGTGTTTCATCGTCAATAAGAAGGTCAGAGGGATACAGTAAACCTGAAGTGAAGCATCGGAATCTATAACTAGTGTCACAGGAATGGTTCAAAACAGTCAGTAAGAAGAGTCAGTCTTCTTGTACTTAAGTCGGCATTGTGCATATTGTATTTAATTCCGATGCAATTTCTGTGTTTGATCGTCAATAAGAAGGTCCAAGGGATACAGTAAACCTGAAGTGAAGCATCGGAATCTATAACTAGTGTCACAGGAATGGTTCAAAACGTAGACTGTAAGAAGAGTCAGTCTTCTTGTACTTAAGGCAGCATTGAACCTTTTCTATTTAATTCCGATGCAATTTCTGAGTTTCATCGTCAAAAAGAAGGTCAGAGGGATACAGTGAACCTGAAGTGAAGCATCGGAATCTATAACTAGTGTCACAGGAATGGTTTAAAACATAGACAGTAGGAAGAGTCAATCTCCTTGTACTTAAGTCGGCATTGTGCCTTTTCTATTTAATTCCGGATCAATTTCTGTGTTTCATCGTCAAAAAGAGGATCAAAGGGATACAGTAAACCTGAAGTGAAGCATCAGAATCCATAACTAGTGTCACAGGAATGGTTCAAAACATAGATAGTAGGAAGAGTCAGTCTTCTTGTACTTAAGTCGGCATTATGCCTCTTCTATTTAATTCAGATGCAATTTCTGTGTTTAATCGTTAACAAGAAGGTCATAGGGATACAGTAAACCTGAAGTGAAGCATCGGAATCTATAACTAGTGTCACAGGAATGGTTCAAAACAGTCAGTAAGAAGAGTCAGTCTTCGTGTACTTAAGTCGGCATTGTGCATATTGTATTTAATTCCGATGCAATTTCGGTGTTTCATCGTCAATAAGAAGGTCCAAGGGAAACAATAAACTGAAGTGAAACATCGTAATCTATAACTAGTGTCACAGGAATGGTTCAAAACATAGTCAGTACGAAGAGTCAGTCTTCTTGTACTTAAGTCCGCACTGTGCCTTTTGTATTTAATTCTGATGCAATTTCTGTGTTTCATCGTCAACAAGAAGGTCAGAGGGATGCAGTAAACCTGAAGTGAAGCATCGGAATCTATAACTAGTGTCACAGGAACGGTTCAAAGCATAGCCAGTAAGAAGGGTCAGTCTTCTTGTACTTAAGTTGGCATTGTGCCTTTTGTATACATTTCCGATGCAATTTCTGTGTTTCATCGTCAATACCAAGGTGCAAGGGATAGAGTAAACCTGACGTGAATCATCGTAATCTATAACTAGTGTCACAGGAATGGATCCAACTCAGTCAGTAAGAAGAGTGAGTTTTCTTGTACTTAAGGCAGCATTGTGCCTTTTCTATTTAATTCCGATGCAATTAATGTGTTTCATCGTCAAATCGAAGGTCAGAGGAATACAGTAAACCTAAAGTGAAGCATCGGAATCTATAACTAGTGTCACAGGAATGGTTCAAACATAGACAGTAGGAAGAGTCAGTCATCTTGTACTTAAGTCGGCATTGTGCCTTTTTTATTTAATTCCGATGCAATTTCTGTGTTTCATCGTCAATAAGAAGGTCAGAGGGATACAGTAAACCTGAAGTGAAGCATCGGAATCAATAACTAGTGTCACAGGAATGGTTCAAATCATAGACAGTAAGAAGAGTCAGTCTTTTTGTACTTAAGTCGGCATTGTACCTTTTCTATTTAATTCCGATTCAATTTCTGTGTTTCATCGTCAATACAAAGGTTCAAGGGATACAGTAAACCTGAAGTGAAGCATCGGAATCTATAACTAGTGTCACAGGATTGGTTCAAAACATAGACAGTAAGAAGAGTCAGTCTTCTTGTACTTAAGTCGGCATTGTGTCTTTTCTATTTAATTCCGATGCAATTTCTGTGTTTCATCGTCAATAAGAACGTCAGAGGGATACAGTAAACCTGAAGTGAAGCATCGGAATCAATAACTAGTGTCACAGGAATGGTTGAAATCATAGACAGTAAGAAGAGTCAGTCTTTTTGAACTTAAGTCGGCATTGTACCTTTTCTATTTAATTCCGATTCAATTTCTGTGTTTCATCGTCAATACGAAGGTTCAAGGGATACAGTAAACCTGAAGTGAAGCATCGGAATCTATAACTAGTGTCACAGGAATGGTTCAAAACGTAGACTGTAAGAAGAGTCAGTCTTCTTGTACTTAAGGCAGCATTGAACCTTTTCTATTTAATTCCGATGCAATTTCTGTGTTTCATCGTCAAAAAGAAGGTCAGAGGGATACAGTGAACCTGAAGTGAAGCATCGGAATCGATAACTAGTGCCACAGGAATGGTTCAAAGCATAGTCATTAGGAAGAGTCAATCTTCTTGTACTTAAGTCGGCATTGTGCATTTTCTACTTAATTCCGATGCAATTTCTGTGTTTCATCGTCAAGAAGAAGGTCAGAGGGATACAGTAAACCAGAAGTGAAGCATCGGAATCAATAACTAGTGTCACAGGAATGGTTCAAAACATAGACAGTAGGAAGAGTCAGTCTTCTAGTACTTAAATCGGCATTGTGCCTTTTGTATTTAATTCCGATGCAATTTCTGAGTTTCATCGTCAATAAGAAGGTCAGAGGGATACAGTAAACCTGAAGTGAAGCATCGGAATCTATAACTAGTGTCTCAGGAATGGTTCAAAACGTAGACAATAAGAAGAGTCAGTCTTCTTGTACTGAAGTCGGCATTGTGCCTTTTGTAATTAATTCCGAGGCAATTTCTGTGTTTCATCGTCAATAAGAAGGTCAGAGGGATACAGTAAACCAGAAGTGAAGCATCGGAATCTATAACTAGTGTCACAGGAGTGGTTCAATACATAGTCAGTAAGAAGAGTCAGTCATCTTGTCCTTAAGTGCGCATTGTGCCCTTTTGTATTTAATTCCGATGCATTTGCTGTGTTTCATCGTCAATGAGAAGGTCCAAGGGATACAGTAAACCTGAAGTGAAGCATCGGAATGTATAACTAGTGTCACAGGAATGGTTCCAAACATAGTCAGTAAGAAGAGACCGTCTTATTGTACATAAGTCGGCATTGTGCCTTTTCTATTTTATTCCGATGCAATATCTGTGTTTCATCGTCAATAACAATGTCCAAGGGATACAGTCAACCTGAAGTGAATCATCGTAATTTATAACTAGTGTCACACGAATGGTTCAAAACATAGTCAGTACGAAGAGTCATTCTTCTTGTACTTAAGTCGGCATTGTGCCGTTTGTATTTAATTCCGATGCAATTTCTGTGTTTCAACGTCAATAAGAAGGTCAGAGGGATACAGTAAACATGAAGTGAAGCATCGGAATCTATAACTAGTGTCACAGGAATGGTTCAAAACGTAGGCAGTAAGAAGGGTCAGTCTTCTTGCACTTAAGTCGGCATTGTGCCTTTTGTATTTAATTCAGATGCAATTTCTGTGTTTCTTCGTCAATAAGACGGTGCAAGGGATACAGTAAACCTGATGTGAAGCATCGGAATCTATAACTAGAGTCCCAGGAGTGGTTCAAAACATAGTCAGTAAGAAGAGTCAGTCTTTTTGTACTTAAGTTTGCATTGTGCCGTTTGTATTTATTTCCGATGCAATTTCTGTGTTTCATCGTCAATAAGAAGGTCAGAGGGATACAGTAAACCTGAAGTGAAGCATCGGAATCTATAACTAGTGTCACAGGAATGGTTCAAAACAGTCAGTAAGAAGAGTCAGTCTTCTTGTACTTAAGTCGGCATTGTGCATATTGTATTTAATTCCGATGCAATTTCTGTGTTTGATCGTCAATAAGATGGTCCAAGGGATACAGTAAACCTGAAGTGAAGCATCGGAATCTATAACTAGTGTCACAGGAATGGTTCAAAACGTAGACTGTAAGAAGAGTCAGTCTTCTTGTACTTAAGGCAGCATTGAACCATTTCTATTTAATTCCGATGCAATTTCTGAGTTTCATCGTCAAAAAGAAGGTCAGAGGGATACAGTGAACCTGAAGTGAAGCATCGGAATCTATAACTAGTGTCACAGGAATGGTTTAAAACATAGACAGTAGGAAGAGTCAATCTCCTTGTACTTAAGTCGGCATTGTGCCTATTCTATTTAATTCCGGATCATTTTCTGTGTTTCATCGTCAAAAAGAAGGTCAGAGGGATACAGTAAACCTGAAGTGAAGCATCGGAATCCATAACTAGTGTCACAGGAATGGTTCAAAACATAGATAGTAGGAAGAGTCAGTCTTCTTGTACTTAAGTCGGCATTATGCCTCTTCTATTTAATTCAGATGCAATTTCTGTGTGTAATCGTTAACAAGAAGGTCATAGGGATACAGTAAACCTGAAGTGAAGCATCGGAATCTATAACTAGTGTCACAGGAATGGTTCAAAACAGTCAGTAAGAAGAGTCAGTCTTCTTGTACTTAAGTCGGCATTGTGCATATTGTATTTAATTCCGATGCAATTTCGGTGTCTCATCGTCAATAAGAAGGACCAAGGGAAACAATAAACTGAAGTGAAACATCGTAATCTATAACTAGTGTCACAGGAATGGTTCAAAACATAGTCAGTACGAAGAGTCAGTCTTCTTGTACTTAAGTCGGCACTGTGCCTTTTGTATTTAATTCTGATGCAATTTCTGTGTTTCATCGTCAATAAGAAGGTCAGAGGGATGCAGTAAACCTGAAGTGAAGCATCGGAATCTATAACTAGTGTCACAGGAACGGTTCAAAGCATAGATAGTAAGAAGGGTCAGTCTTCTTGTACTTAAGTTGGCATTGTGCCTTTTGTATATAATTCCGATGCAATATCTGTGTTTCATCGTCAATACGAAGGTGCAAGGGATAGAGTAAACCTGACGTGAATCATCGTAATCTATAACTAGTGTCACAGGAATGGTTCCATACTCAGTCAGTAAGAAGAGTGAGTCTTCTTGTACTTAAGGCAGCATTGTGCCTTTTCTATTTAATTCCGATGCAATTAGTGTGTTTCATCGTCAAATCGAAGGTCAGAGGAATACAGTAAACCTATAGTGAAGCATCGGAATCTATAACTAGTGTCACAGGAATGGTTCAAACATAGACAGTAGGAAGAGTCAGTCATCTTGTACTTAAGTCGGCATTGTACCTTTTCTATTTAATTCCGATTCAATTTCTGTGTTTCATCGTCAATACGAAGGTTCAAGGGATACAGTAAACCTGAAGTGAAGCATCGGAATCTATAACTAGTGTCACAGGATTGGTTCAAAACATAGACAGTAAGAAGAGTCAGTCTTCTTGTACTTAAGTCGGCATTGTGTCTTTTCTATTTAATTCCGATGCAATTTCTGTGTTTCATCGTCAATAAGAACGTCAGAGGGATACAGTAAACCAGAAGTGAAGCATCGGAATCTATAACTAGTGTCACAGAAATGGTTCAAAACATAGTCAGTAAGAAGAGTCAGTCTTGTTGTACTTCAGTCGGCATTGTGTCTTTTCTATTTAATTCTGATGCAATATCTGTGTTTCATCGTCATTAAGAAGGTCAGAGGGATACTGTAAACCTGAAGTGAAGCATCGGAATCTATAACTAGTGTCACAGGAATGGTTCAAAACAGAGTCAGTAAGAAGAGTCAGTCCTCTTAAACTTAAGTCGGCATTGTGCCTTTTGTATTTAATTCCGATGCTTTTTCTGTGTTTCATCGTCAATAAGAAGGTCCAAGGGATACAGTAAACCTGAAGTGAATCATCGTAATCTATAAGTAGTGTCACAGGAATGGTTCAAAACATTGTCAGTACTAAGAGTCAGTCTTCTTGTACTTAAGTCGGCATTGTGCCTTTTGTATTTAATTCCGAAGCAATTTCTGTGTATCATCGTCAATAAAAAGGTCAGAGGGATACAGTAAACCTGAAGTGAAGCATCGGAATCTATAACTAGTGTCACGGGAATGGTTCAAAACAGTCAGTAAGCAGAGTCAGTCTTCTTATACTTAAGTCGCCATTGTGCCTTTTGTATTTAATTCCGATGCATTTTCTATGTTTTATCGTCAATAAGAAGGTGAGAGGGATACAGTAAACCTGAAGGGAAGCATCGGAATCTATAACTAGTTTCCCAGGAATTTTTCAGAACATAGTCAGTAAGAAGAGTCAGTCTTTTTGTACTTAAGTTGGCATTGTGCCGTTTGTATTTAATTCCGATGCAACTTCTGTGTTTCATCGTCAATAAGAAGGTCAGAGGGATACAGTAAACCTGAAGTGAAGCATCGGAATCCATAACTAGTGTCACAGGAATGGTTCAAAACATAGATAGTAGGAAGAGTCAGTCTTCTTGTACTTAAGTCGGCATTATGCCTCTTCTATTTAATTCAGATGCAATTTCTGTGTTTAATCGTTATCAAGAAGGTCATAGGGATACAGTAAACCTGAAGTGAAGCATCGGATTCTATAACTAGTGTCACAGGAATGGTTCAAAACAGTCAGTAAGAAGAGTCAGTCTTCTTGTACTTAAGTCGGCATTGTGTATATTGTATTTCATTCCGATGCAATTTCGGTGTCTCATCGTCAATAAGAAGGTCCAAGGGAAACAATAAACTGAAGTGAAACATCGTAATCTATAACTAGTGTCACAGGAATGGTTCAAAACATAGTCAGTACGAAGAGTCAGTCTTCTTGTACTTAAGTCGGCACTGTGCCTTTTGTATTTAATTCTGATGCAATTTCTGTGTTTCATCGTCAATAAGAAGGTCAGAGGGATGCAGTAAACCTGAAGTGAAGCATCGGAATCTATAACTAGTGTCACAGGAACGGTTCAAAGCATAGACAGTAAGAAGGGTCAGTCTTCTTGTACTTAAGTTGGCATTGTGCCTTTGGTATATAATTCCGATGCAATTTCTGTGTTTCATCGTCAATACGAAGGTGCAAGGGATAGAGTAAACCTGACGTGAATCATCGTAATCTATAACTAGTGTCACAGGAATGGTTCCAAACTCAGTCAGTAAGAAGAGTGAGTCTTCTTGTACTTAAAGCAGCATTGTGCCTTTTCTATTTAATTCCGATGCAATTAATGTGTTTCATCGTCAAATCGAAGATCAGAGGAATACAGTAAACCTATAGTGAAGCATCGGAATCTATAACTAGTGTCACAGGAATGGTTCAAACATAGACAGTAGGAAGAGTCACTCATCTTGTACATAAGTCGGCATTGTACCTTTTCTGTTTAATTCCGATTCAATTTCTGTGTTTCATCGTCAATACGAAGGTTCAAGGGATACAGTAAACCTGAAGTGAAGCATCGGAATCTATAACTAGTGTCACAGGAATGGATCAAAACATAGACAGTAAGAGGGGTCAGTCTTCTTGTACTTAATTCGGCATTGTGCCTTTTGTATTTAATTCCGATGCAATTTCTGTGTTTCATCGTCAATAAGAAGGTCAGAGGGATACAGTAAACCAGAAGTGAAGCATCGGAATGTATAACTAGTGTCACAGAAATGGTTCAAAACATAGTCAGTAAGAAGAGTCAGTCTTGTTGTACTTCAGTCGGCATTGTGTCTTTTCTATTTAATTCTGATGCAATATCTGTGTTTCATCGTCATTAAGAAGGTCAGAGGGATACTGTAAACCTGAAGTGAAGCATCGGAATCTATAACTAGTGTCACAGGAATGGTTCAAAACAGAGTCAGTAAGAAGAGTCAGTCCTCTTAAACTTAAGTCGGCATTGTGCCTTTTGTATTTAATTCCGATGCAATTTCTGTGTTTCATCGTCAATAAGAAGGTCCAAGGGATACAGTAAACCTGAAGTGAATCATCGTAATCTATAAGTAGTGTCACAGGAATGGTTCAAAACATTGTCAGTACGAACAGTCAGTCTTCTTGTACTTAAGTCGGCATTGTGCCTTTTGTATTTAATTCCGAAGCAATTTCTGTGTATCATCGCCAATAAGAAGGTCAGAGGGATACAGTAAACCTGAAGTGAAGCATCGGAATCTATAACTAGTGTCACAGGAATGGTTCAAAACAGTCAGTAAGAAGAGTCAGTCTTCTTATACTTAAGTCGCCATTGTGCCTTTTGTATTTAATTCCGATGCATTTTCTATGTTTCATCGTCAATAAGAAGGTGAGAGGGATACAGTAAACCTGAAGGGAAGCATCGGAATCTATAACTAGTGTCACAGGAATTGTTCCAAACATAGTCAGTATGAAGAGTCAGTCTTCTTGTACTTAAGTCGGCATTGTGCCTTTTGTATTTAATTCCGATGCAATTTCTGTGTTTCATCGTCAATAAGAAGGTGCAAGGGATACAGTAAACCTGAAGTGAAGCATCGGAATCTATAACTAGTGTCACAGGAATGGTTCAAAACATAGACAGTAGGAAGAGTCAGTCTTCTAGTACTTAAAACGGCATTGTGCCTTTTGTACTTAATTCCGATGCAATTTCTGAGTTTCATCGTCAATAAGAAGGTCAGAGGGATACAGTAAACCAGAAGTGAAGCATCGGAATCTATAACTAGTGTCACAGGAGTGGTTCAATGCATAGTCAGTAAGAAGAGTCAGTCATCTTGCCCTTAAGTGCGCATTGTGCCTTTTGTATTTAATTCCGATGCAAATTCTGTGTTTCATCGTCAATAAGAAGGTTCAAGGGATACAGTAAACCTGAAGTGAATCATCGTAATCTATAAGTAGTGTCACAGGAATGGTTCAAAACATTGTCAGTACGAAGAGTCAGTCTTCTTGTACTTAAGTCGGCATTGTGCCTTTTGTATTCAATTCCGATGCAATTTCTGTGTTTCATTGTCAATAAGAAGGTCAGAGGGATACAATAATCCTGAAGTGAAGCATCGGAATCTATAACTAGTGTCACAGGAATGGTTCAAAACATAGACAGTAAGAAGGGTCAGTCTTCTTGAACTTATTCGGCATTGTGCCCTTTGTATTTAATTACGATGCATTTGCTGTGTTTCATCGTCAATGAGAAGGTCCAAGGGATACAGTAAACCTGAAGTGAAGCATCGGAATCTATAACAAGTGTCACAGGAATGATTCAAAACATAGACAGTAAGAAGAGTCAGTCTTCTTGTACTTAAGTTGGCATTGTGCCTTTTCTAATTAATTCCGATGCAATTTCTGTATTTCGTCGCCAATAAGATGGTCCAAAGGATACAGTATACCTGAAGTGAAGCATCGGAATCTATAACTAATGTCACAGGAATCGTTCAAAACATAGACAGTAGGAAGAGTCAGTCTTCTTGCACTTAAGTCGGCATTGTGCCTTTTGTATTTAATTGAGATGCAATTTCTGTGTTTCTTCGTCAATAACAGGGTGCAAGGGATACAGTAAAAGTGATGTGAAGCATCGGAATCTATAACTAGTGTCCCAGGAATGGTTCAAAATATAGTCAGTAAGAAGAGTCAGTCTTTTTGTACTTAAGTTGGCATTGTGCCGTTTGTATTTATTTCCGATGCAAATTCTGTGTTTCATCGTCAATAAGAAGGTCAGAGGGATACAGTAAACCTGAAGTGAAGCATCGGAATCTATAACTAGTGTCACAGGAATGGTTCAAAACAGTCAGTAAGAAGAGTCAGTCTTCTTGTACTTAAGTCGGCACTGTGCATATTGTATTTAATTCCGATGCAATTTCTGTGTTTGATCGTCAATAAGAAGGTCCATGGGATACAGTAAACCTGAAGTGAAGCATCGGAATCTATAACTAGTGTCACAGGAATGGTTCAAAACGTAGACTGTAAGAAGAGTCAGTCTTTTTGTACTTAAGTTGGCATTGTGCCGTTTGTATTTATTTCCGATGCAAATTCTGTGTTTCATCGTCAATAAGAAGGTCAGAGGGATACAGTAAACCTGAAGTGAAGCATCGGAATCTATAACTAGTGTCACAGGAATGGTTCAAAACAGTCAGTAAGAAGAGTCAGTCTTCTTGTACTTAAGTCGGCACTGTGCATATTGTATTTAATTCCGATGCAATTTCTGTGTTTGATCGTCAATAAGAAGGTCCATGGGATACAGTAAACCTGAAGTGAAGCATCGGAATCTATAACTAGTGTCACAGGAATGGTTCAAAACGTAGACTGTAAGAAGAGTCAGTCTTCTTGTACTTAAGGCAGCATTTTACCTTTTCTATTTAATTCCGATGCAATTTCTGAGTTTCATCGTCAAAAAGAAGGTCAGAGGGATACAGTGAACCTGAAGTGAAGCATCGGAATCTATAACTAGTGTCACAGGAATGGTTCAAAACATAGACAGTAGGAAGTGTCAATCTCCTTGTACTTAAGTCGGCATTGTGCCTTTTCTATTTAATACCGATGCAATTTCTGTGATTCATCGTAAAAAAGAAGGTCAGAGGGATACAGTAAACCTGAAGTGAAGCATCGGAATCCATAACTAGTGTCACAGGAATGGTTCAATACATAGATAGTAGGAAGAGTCAGTCTTCTTGTACTTAAGTCGGCATTGTGCCTTTCCTATTTAATTCCGATGCAATTTCTGTGTTTCATCGTCATTAAGAAGGTCCGATTAATACAGTAACCCTGAAGTGAAGCATCGGAATCTGTAACTAGCGTCACAGGAATGGTTCGAACCATAGACAGTAAGAAGAAACAGTCTTCTTGTACTTAAGTCGGCATTGTGTCTTTTCTATTTAATTCCGATGCTATTTCTGTGTTTCATCGTCAATAAGAAGGTCAGAGGGATACAGTAAACCAGAAGTGAAGCATCGGAATCTGTAACTTATGTCACAGGAATGGTTCAAATCATAGTCAGTAAGAAGAGTCAGTCTTCTTGTACTTAAGTCGGCATTGTGCCTTTTGTATTTAATTCCGAAGCAATTTCTGTGTATCATAATCAATAAGAAGGTCAGTGGGATACAGTAAACCTGAAGTGAAGCATCGGAATCTATAACTAATGTCACAGGAATGGTTCAAAACAGTCAGTAAGAAGAGTCAGTCTTCTTGTACTTAAGTCGCCATTGTGCCTTTTGTATTTAATTCCGAAGCAATTTCTGTGTATCATCGTCAATAAGAAGGTCAGAGGGATACAGTAAACCTGAAGTGAAGCATCGGAATCTATAACTAGTGTCACAGGAATGGTTCAAAGCAGTCAGTAAGAAGAGTCAGTCATCTTGTACCTAAGTCGCCATTGTGCCTTTTGTATTTAATTCCGAAGCAATTTCTGTGTATCATCGTCAATAAGAAGGTCAGAGGGATACAGTAAACCTGAAGTGAATCATCGTAATCTATAACTAGTGTCACACAATGGTTCAAAACATAGTCAGTACGAAGAGTCAGTCTTCCTGTACTTAAGTCGGCATTGTGACGTTTGTATTTAATTCCGATGCAATTTCTGTGTTTCATCGTCAATAAGAAGGTCAGAGGGATACAGTAAACCTGAAGTGAAGCATCGGAATCTATAAAAGTGTCACAGGAATGATTCAAAACATAGACAGTAGGAAGGGTCAGTCGTCTTGTACTTAAGTCGGCATTGTGCCGTTTGTATTTAATTCCGATGCAATTTCTGAGTTTCATCGTGAATAAGAAGGTCAGAGGGATACAGTAAACCAGAAGTGAAGCATCGGAATCTATAACTAGTGTCACAGGAGTGGTTCAATACATAGTCAGTAAGAAGAGTCAGTCATCTTGCCCTTAAGTGCGCATTGTGCCTTTTGTATTTAATTCCGATGCAAATTCTGTGTTTCATCGTCAATAAGAAGGTTCAAGGGATACAGTAAACCTGAAGTGAATCATCGTAATCTATAAGTAGTGTCACAGGAATGGTTCAAAACATTGTCAGTACGAAGAGTCAGTCTTCTTGTACTTAAGTCGGCATTGTGCCTTTTGTATTCAATTCCGATGCAATTTCTGTGTTTCATCGTCAATAAGAAGGTCAGAGGGATACAATAATCCTGAAGTGAAGCATCGGAATCTATAACTAGTGTCACAGGAATGGTTCAAAACATAGACAGTAAGAAGGGTCAGTCTTCTTGAACTTATTCGGCATTGTGCCCTTTGTATTTAATTACGATGCATTTGCTGTGTTTCATCGTCAATGAGAAGTTCCAAGGGATACAGTAAACCTGAAGTGAAGCATCGGAATCTATAACTAGTGTCACAGGAATGATTCAAAACATAGACAGTAAGAAGAGTCAGTCTTCTTGTACTTAAGTTGGCATTGTGCCTTTTCTAATTAATTCCGATGCAATTTCTGTATTTCGTCGCCAATAAGATGGTCCAAAGGACACAGTATACCTGAAGTGAAGCATCGGAATCTATAACTAATGTCACAGGAATCGTTCAAAACATAGACAGTAGGAAGAGTCAGTCTTCTTGCACTTAAGTCGGCATTGTGCCTTTTGTATTTAATTGAGATGCAATTTCTGTGTTTCTTCGTCAATAAGAGGGTGCAAGGGATACAGTAAAAGTGATGTGAAGCATCGGAATCTATAACTAGTGTCCCAGGAATGGTTCAAAACATAGTCAGTAAGAAGAGTCAGTCTTTTTGTACTTAAGTTGGCATTGTGCCGTTTGTATTTATTTCCGATGCAATTTCTGTGTTTCATCGTCAATAAGAAGGTCAGAGGGATACAGTAAACCTGAAGTGAAGCATCGGAATCTATAACTAGTGTCACAGGAATGGTTCAAAACAGTCAGTAAGAAGAGTCAGTCTTCTTGTACTTAAGTCGGCACTGTGCATATTGTATTTAATTCCGATGCAATTTCTGTGTTTGATCGTCAATTAGAAGGTCCATGGGATACAGTAAACCTGAAGTGAAGCATCGGAATCTATAACTAGTGTCACAGGAATGGTTCAAAACGTAGACTGTAAGAAGAGTCAGTCTTCTTGTACTTAAGGCAGCATTTTACCTTTTCTATTTAATTCCGATGCAATTTCTGAGTTTCATCGTCAAAAAGAAGGTCAGAGGGATACAGTGAACCTGAAGTGAAGCATCGGAATCTATAACTAGTGTCACAGGAATGGTTCAAAACATAGACAGTAGGAAGTGTCAATCTCCTTGTACTTAAGTCGGCATTGTGCCTTTTCTATTTAATACCGATGCAATTTCTGTGATTCATCGTAAAAAAGACGGTCAGAGGGATACAGTAAACCTGAAGTGAAGCATCGGAATCCATAACTAGTGTCACAGGAATGGTTCAATACATAGATAGTAGGAAGAGTCAGTCTTCTTGTACTTAAGTCGGCATTGTGCCTTTCCTATTTAATTCCGATGCAATTTCTGTGTTTCATCGTCATTAAGAAGGTCCGATTAATACAGTAACCCTGAAGTGAAGCATCGGAATCTGTAACTAGCGTCACAGGAATGGTTCGAACCATAGACAGTAAGAAGAAACAGTCTTCTTGTACTTAAGTCGGCATTGTGCCTTTTCTATTTAATTCTGATACAATTTCTGTGATTCATCGTCAAGAAGAATGTCCAAGGGATACAGTAAACCTGAAGTGAAGCATCGGAATCAATAATTAGTGTCACAGGAATGGTTCAAATCACAGACAGTAAGAAGAGTCAGTCTTCTTGTACTTAAGTCGGCAATGTGCCTTTTCTGTTTAATTCCGAGGCAATTGCTGTGTTTCATCGTCAATAAGAAGGTCAGAAGGATACAGTAAACCAGAAGTGAAGCATCGGAATCTATAACTAGTGTCACCGGTGTGGTTCAATACATAGTCAGTAAGAAGAATCAGTCATCTTGTCCTTAAGTGCGCATTGTGCCTTTTGTATTTAATTCCGATGCAATATCTGTGTTTCATCGTCAATAAGAAGGACAGAGGGATACAGTAAACCTGAAGTGAAGCATCGGAATCTATAACTAGTGTCACAGGAATGGTTCAAAACATAGACAGTAAGAAAAGTCCGTCTTTTTGTACTGAAGCCGGCATTGTATCTTTTCTATTTAATTCCGATTCAATTTTTGTGTCTCATCGTCAATAAGAAGGTCACATTAATACAGTAAACCTGAAGTGAAGCACTGGAATCTGTAACTAGCGTCACAGGAATGGTTCAAATCATAGACAGTTAGAAGAGTCAGTCTTCTTGTACTTATGTCGGCATTGTGCCTTTTCTATTTAATTCCGATGCAATTTCTGAGTTTCGTCGTAAATACGAAGGTCCAAGGGATACAGTAAACCTGAAGTGAAGCATCGGAATCTATAACTAGTGTCACAGGATTGGTTCAAAACATAGACAGTAAGAAGAGTCAGTCTTCTTGTACTTAAGTCGACATTGTGTCTTTTCTATTTAATTCCGATGCTATTTCTGTGTTTCATCGTCAATAAGAAGGTCAGAGGGATACAGTAAACCAGAAGTGAAGCATCGGAATCTGTAACTTATGTCACAGGAATGGTTCAAATCATAGTCAGTAAGAAGAGTCAGTCTTCTTGTACTTAAGTCGGCATTGTGCCTTTTGTATTTAATTCCGAAGCAATTTCTGTGTATCATAATCAATAAGAAGGTCAGTGGGATACAGTAAACCTGAAGTGAAGCATCGGAATCTATAACTAATGTCACAGGAATGGTTCAAAACAGTCAGTAAGAAGAGTCAGTCTTCTTGTACTTAAGTCGCCATTGTGCCTTTTGTATTTAATTCCGAAGCAATTTCTGTGTATCATCGTCAATAAGAAGGTCAGAGGGATACAGTAAACCTGAAGTGAAGCATCGGAATCTATAACTAGTGTCACAGGAATGGTTCAAAACAGTCAGTAAGAAGAGTCAGTCATCTTGTACCTAAGTCGCCATTGTGCCTTTTGTATTTAATTCCGAAGCAATTTCTGTGTATCATCGTCAATAAGAAGGTCAGAGGGATACAGTAAACCTGAAGTGAATCATCGTAATCTATAACTAGTGTCACACAATGGTTCAAAACATAGTCAGTACGAAGAGTCAGTCTTCCTGTACTTAAGTCGGCATTGTGACGTTTGTATTTAATTCCGATGCAATTTCTGTGTTTCATCGTCAATAAGAAGGTCAGAGGGATACAGTAAACCTGAAGTGAAGCATCGGAATCTATAAAAGTGTCACAGGAATGATTCAAAACATAGACAGTAGGAAGGGTCAGTCGTCTTGTACTTAAGTCGGCATTGTGCCGTTTGTATTTAATTCCGATGCAATTTCTGTGTTTCATCGTCAATAAGAAGGTCAGAGGGATACAGTAAACCTGAAGTGAAGCATCGGAATCTATAACTAGTGTCACAGGAATGGTTCAAAGCAGTCAGTAAGAAGAGTCAGTCTTCTTGTACTTAAGTCGGCATTGTGCATTTTGTATTTAATTCCGATGCAATTTCTGTGTTTCATCGACAATAAGAAGGTCCAAGGGATACAGTAAACCTGAAGTGAAGCATCGGAATCTATAACTAGTGTCACAGGAATGGTTCAAAACATGGATAGTAGGAAGAGTCAGTCTTCTTGTACTTAAGTCAGCATTGTGCCTCTTCTATTTAATTCCGATGCAATTTCTGTGTTTAATCGTTATCAAGAAGGTCAGAGGGATACAGTAAACCTGAAGTGAAGCATCGGAATCTATAACTAGTGTCACAGGAATGGTTCAAAACATAGACAGTAGGAAGAGTCAGTCTTCTTGTACTTAAGTCGGCATTGTGCCTTTTGTATTTAATTCCGATGCAATTTCTGAGTTTCATCGTCAATAAGAAGGGCAGAGGGATACAGTAAACCTGAACTGAAGCATCGGAATCTATAACTAGTGTCTCAGGAATGGTTCAAAACATAGACAATAAAAAGAGTAAGTCTTCTTGTACTTAAGTCAGCATTATGCCTTTTGTAATTAATTCGGTTGCTATTTCTGTATTTCGTCGCCAATAAGATGGTCCAAAGGATACAGTAAACCTGAAGTGAAGCCTCGGAATCTATAACTAATGTCACAGGAATCGTTCAAAACGTAGACAGTAGTAAGAGTCAGTCTTCTTGTACTTAAGTCGGCATTGTGCCTTTTGTATTTAGTTCCGTCAATTTCTGTGTTTCATCGTCAATAAGAAGGTCCTATGGATAGAGTAAACCTGAAGTGAAGCATCGGAATTTATAACTAGTGTCACGGGATTGGTTCAAAACATAGACAGTAGGAAGAGTCAGTCTTCTTCTACTTAAGTCGGCATTGTGCCTTTCCTATTTAATTCCGATGCAATTTCTGTGTTTCATCGTCATTAAGAAGGTCCGATTAATACAGTAACCCTGAAGTGAAGCATCGGAATCTGTAACTAGCGTCACAGGAATGGTTCGAAACATAGACAGTAAGAAGAAACAGTCTTCTTGTAATTAAGTCGGCATTGTGCCTTTTCTATTTAATTCCGATGCAATTTCTGTCATTCATCGTCAATAACAATGTCCAAGGGATACAGTAAACCTGAAATGAAACATCGGAATCAATAACTAGTGTCACAGGAATGGTTCAAAAGCATAGACAGTAAGAAGAGTCAGTCTTCTTGTACTTAAGTCGGCCTTGTGCCCTTTCTATTTAAATCCGAGGCAATTTCTGTGTTTCATCGTCAATAAGAAGGTCAGAGGGATACAGTAAAACAGAAGTGAAGCATCGGAATCTATAACTAGTGTCACAGGAGTGGTTCAATACATAGTCAGTAAGTAGAGTCAGTCATCTTGTCCTTAAGTGCGCATTGTGCCTTTTGTATTTATTTCCGATGCAATTTCTGTGTTTCATCGTCAATAAGTAGGTCAGAGGGATACAGTAAACCAGAAGTGAAGCATCGGAATCTACAACTAGTGTCACAGGAATGGTTCAAAACAGTCAGTAAGAAGAGTCAGTCTTCTTGTACTTAAGAGGGCATTGAGCATTTTGTATTTAATTCCGATGCAATTTCTGTGTTTCATCGTCAATAAGAAGGTCAGAGGGATACAGTAAACCTGAAGTGAAGCATCGGAATCTATAACTAGTGTCACAGGAATGGTTCAAAACAGTCAGTAAGAAGAGTCAGTCTTCTTGTACCTAAGACGGCATTGAGCATTTTGTATTTAATTCCGATGCAATTTCTGTGTTTCATCGTCAATAAGAAGGTCCAAGGGATACAGTAAACCTGAAGGGAAGCATCGGAATCTATAGCTAGTGTCACAGGAATGGTTCAAAACATAGACTGTAAGAAGAGTCAGTCTTCTTGTACTTAAGGCAGCATTGTAGCTTTTCTATTTAATTCCGATGCAATTTCTGTGTTTCATCGTCAAAAAGAAGGTCAGAGGGATACAGTGAACCTGAAGTGAAGCATCGGAATCTATAACTAGTGTCACAGGAATGGTTCAAAACATAGACATTAGGAAGAGTCAATCTTCTTGTATTTAAGTCGGCATTGTGCCTTTTCTATTTAATTCCGATGCAATTTCTGTGTTTCATCGTCAATAAGAAGGTCCAAGGGATACAGTAAACCTGAAGTGAAGCATCGGAATCTATATCTAGTGTCACAGGATTGGTTCAAAACATAGACAGTAAGAAGAGTCAGTCTTCTTGTACTTAAGTCGGCATTGTGTCTTTTCTATTTAATTCCGATGCAATTTCTGTGTTTCATCGTCAATAAGAAGGTCAGAGGGATACAGTAAACCAGAAGTGAAGCATCGGAATCTATAACTAGTGTCACAGGAATGGTTCAAAACATAGTTAGTAAGAAGAGTCAGTCTTCTTGTACTTAAGTCGGCATTGTGCCTTTTCTATTTAATTCCGATGCAATATCTGTGTTTCATCGTCAATAAGAAGGTCAGAGGGATACAGTAAACCTGAAGTGCAGCATCGGAATCCATAACTAGTGTCACACGAATGGTTCCAAACAGAGTCAGTATGAAGAGTCAGTCTTCTTGTACTTAAGTCGGCATTGTGCCTTTTGTATTTAATTCCGATGCAATTTCTGTGTTTCATCGTCAATAAGAAGGTCCAAGGGATACAGTAAACCTGTAGGGAATCATCGTAATCTATAAGTAGTGTCACAGGAATGATTCAAAGCATAGTCAGTACGAAGAGTCAGTCTTCTTGTACTTAAGTCGACATTGTGCCTTTTGTATTTAAATCCGATTAGATTTCTGTGTTTCATCGTCAATAAGAAGGTCCAAAGGATACAGTAAACCTGAAGTGAATCATCGTAATCTATAACTAGTGTCACAGGAATTGTTCAAACATAGTCAGTACGAAGAGTCAGTCTTCTTGTACTTAAGTCGGCATTGTGCGTTTTGTATTTAATTCCGATGCAATTTCTGTGTTTCATCGTCAATAATAAGGTCAGAGGGATACAGTAAACCTGGTGTGAAGCATCGGAATCTATAACCAGTGTCACAGGAATGGGTCAAAACATAGTCAGTAAGAAGAGTCAGTCTTTTTGTACATAAGTTGGCATTGTGCCTTTTGTATTTAATTCCGATGCAATTTCAGTGTTTCATCGTCAATAAGAAGGTCAGAGGGATACAGTAAACCTGAGGTGAAGCATCGGAATCTATAACTAGTGTCACAGGCATTGTTCAAAACAGTCAGTATGAAGAGTCAGCCTTCTTGTACTTATGTCGGCATTGTGCCTTTTGTAAATAATTCCGATGCTATTTCTGTATTTCGTCGCCAATAAGATGGTCCAAAGGATACAGTAAACCTGAAGTGAAGCATCGGAATCTATAACTAATGTCACAGGAATCGTTCAAAACATAGACAGTAGTATGAGTCAGTCTTCTTGTACTTAAGTCGGCATTGTGCCTTTTTATTTAGTTCCTTTGCAATTTCTGTGTTTCATCGTCAATAAGAAGGTCCTATGGATAGAGTAAACCTGAAGTGAAGCATCGGAATCTATAACTAGTGTTACAGGATTAGTTCAAAACATAGACAGTAGGAAGAGTCAGTCTTCTTCTACTAAAGACGGCATTGTGCCTTTTCTATTTAATTCCGACGCAATTTCTGTGTTTCATCGTCAATAAGAAGGTCAGATTAATACAGTAACCCTGAAGTGAAGCATCGGAATCTATAACTAGTGTCACAGGAATGGTTCAAAACAAAGACAGTAAGAAGAGTCAGGCTTCTTGTACTTAAGTCGGCATTGTGCCTTTTCTATTTCATTCCGAGGCAGTTTCTGTGTTTCATCGTCAATAAGAAGGTCAGAGGTATAGAGTAAACCTGAAGAGAAGCATCGGAATCTATAATTAGTGTCACAGGAATGGTTCCAAACATAGTCAGTAAGAAGAGTCAGTCTTCTTGTACTTAAGTCGGCATTGTGCCTTTTGTATTTAATTCCGATGCAATATCTGTGTTTCATCGTCAATAAGAAGGTCCAAGGGATACAGTAAACCTGAAGTGAAGCATCGGAATCTATAGCTAGTGTCACAGGAATGGTTCAAAACATAGACTGTAAGAAGAGTCAGTCTTCTTGTACTTAAGGCAGCATTGTAGCTTTTCTATTTAATTCCGATGCAATTTCTGTGTTTCATCGTCAAAAAGAAGGTCAGAGGGATACAGTGAACCTGAAGTGAAGCATCGGAATCTATAACTAGTGTCACAGGAATGGTTCAAAACATAGACATTAGGAAGAGTCAATCTTCTTGTATTTAAGTCGGCATTGTGCCTTTTCTATTTAATTCCGATGCAATTTCTGTGTTTCATCGTCAATAAGAAGGTCCAAGGGATACAGTAAACCTGAAGTGAAGCATCGGAATCTATATCTAGTGTCACAGGATTGGTTCAAAACATAGACAGTAAGAAGAGTCAGTCTTCTTGTACTTAAGTCGGCATTGTGTCTTTTCTATTTAATTCCGATGCAATTTCTGTGTTTCATCGTCAATAAGAAGGTCAGAGGGATACAGTAAACCAGAAGTGAAGCATCGGAATCTATAACTAGTGTCACAGGAATGGTTCAAAACATAGTTAGTAAGAAGAGTCAGTCTTCTTCTACTTAAGTCGGCATTGTGCCTTTTCTATTTAATTCCGATGCAATATCTGTGTTTCATCGTCAATAAGAAGGTCAGAGGGATACAGTAAACCTGAAGTGCAGCATCGGAATCCATAACTAGTGTCACACGAATGGTTCCAAACAGAGTCAGTATGAAGAGTCAGTCTTCTTGTACTTAAGTCGGCATTGTGCCTTTTGTATTTAATTCCGATGCAATTTCTGTGTTTCATCGTCAATAAGAAGGTCCAAGGGATACAGTAAACCTGAAGGGAATCATCGTAATCTATAAGTAGTGTCACAGGAATGATTCAAAGCATAGTCAGTACGAAGAGTCAGTCTTCTTGTACTTAAGTCGGCATTGTGCCTTTTGTATTTAAATCCGATTAGATTTCTGTGTTTCATCGTCAATAAGAAGGTCCAAAGGATACAGTAAACCTGAAGTGAATCATCGTAATCTATAACTAGTGTCACAGGAATTGTTCAAACATAGTCAGTACGAAGAGTCAGTCTTCTTGTACTTAAGTCGGCATTGTGCGTTTTGTATTTAATTCCGATGCAATTTCTGTGTTTCATCGTCAATAATAAGGTCAGAGGGATACAGTAAACCTGGTGTGAAGCATCGGAATCTATAACCAGTGTCACAGGAATGGGTCAAAACATAGTCAGTAAGAAGAGTCAGTCTTTTTGTACATAAGTTGGCATTGTGCCTTTTGTATTTAATTCCGATGCAATTTCAGTGTTTCATCGTCAATAAGAAGGTCAGAGGGATACAGTAAACCTGAGGTGAAGCATCGGAATCTATAACTAGTGTCACAGGCATTGTTCAAAACAGTCAGTATGAAGAGTCAGCCTTCTTGTACTTATGTCGGCATTGTGCCTTTTGTAAATAATTCCGATGCTATTTCTGTATTTCGTCGCCAATAAGATGGTCCAAAGGATACAGTAAACCTGAAGTGAAGCATCGGAATCTATAACTAATGTCACAGGAATCGTTCAAAACATAGACAGTAGTATGAGTCAGTCTTCTTGTACTTAAGTCGGCATTGTGCCTTTTTATTTAGTTCCTTTGCAATTTCTGTGTTTCATCGTCAATAAGAAGGTCCTATGGATAGAGTAAACCTGAAGTGAAGCATCGGAATCTATAACTAGTGTTACAGGATTAGTTCAAAACATAGACAGTAGGAAGAGTCAGTCTTCTTCTACTAAAGACGGCATTGTGCCTTTTCTATTTAATTCCGACGCAATTTCTGTGTTTCATCGTCAATAAGAAGGTCAGATTAATACAGTAACCCTGAAGTGAAGCATCGGAATCTATAACTAGTGTCACAGGAATGGTTCAAAACAAAGACAGTAAGAAGAGTCAGGCTTCTTGTACTTAAGTCGGCATTGTGCCTTTTCTATTTCATTCCGAGGCAGTTTCTGTGTTTCATCGTCAATAAGAAGGTCAGAGGTATACAGTAAACCTGAAGAGAAGCATCGGAATCTATAATTAGTGTCACAGGAATGGTTCCAAACATAGTCAGTAAGAAGAGTCAGTCTTCTTGTACTTAAGTCGGCATTGTGCCTTTTGTATTTAATTCCGATGCAATATCTGTGTTTCATCGTCAATAAGAAGGTCCAAGGGATACAGTAAACCTGAAGTGAAGCATCGCAATCTATAACTAGTGTCACAGGATTAGTTCAAAGCATAGACAGTAAGGAGAGACAGTCTTCTTGTACTTAATTCGGCATTGTGCCTTTTCAATTTAATTCCAATGCAATTTCTGTGTTTCATCGTCAAGAAGAAGGTCAGATAGATACAGTAAACCAGAAGTGAATCATCGGAATCTATAACTAGTGTCACAGGAATGGTTCAAAACATAGTCAGTAAGAAGAGTCAGTCTTCTTGTACTTAAGTCGGCAATGTGCCTTTTCTGTTTAATTCCGATGCAATATCTGTGTTTCATCGTCAATAAGAAGGTCAGAGGTATACAGTAAACCTGAAGAGAAGCATCGGAATCTATGATTAGTGTCACAGGAATGGTTCCAAACATAGTCAGTAAGAAGAGTCAGTCTTCTTGCACTTAAGTCGGCATTGTGCCTTTTGTATTTAATCCCGATGCAATATCTGTGTTTCATCGTCAATAAGAAGGTCCAAGAGATACAGTAAACCTGAAGTGAATCATCGTAATCTATAAGTAGTGCAACAGGAGTGGTTCAATCATAGTCTGTACTAAGAGTCAGTCTTCTTGTACTTAAGTCGGCATTGTGCCTTTTGTATTAATTCCGATGCAATTTCTGTGTTTCATTGTCAATAAGAAGGCCAGAGGGATACAGTAATCCTGAAGTGAATCATCAGAATCTGTAACTAGTGTCACAGGAATGGTTCAAAACATAGACAGTATGAAGGGTCAGTCTTCTTGTACTTAAGTCGGCATTGTGCCTTTTGTATTTAATTCCGATGCAATTTCTGTGTTTCATTGTCAATAAGAAGGTCCAAAGGATACGGTAAACCTGAAGTGAATCATCGGAATCTATAACTAGTGTCACAGGAATGGTTCAAAACATAGACTGTAAGAAGAGTCAGTCTTCTTGTACTTAAGTCTGCATTGTGCCTTTTGTATTTGGTTCCGTTGCAATTTCTGTGTTTCATCGTCAATAAGAAGGTCCTATGGATAGAGTAAAACTAAAGTGATGCATCGGAATCTATAACTAGTGTCACAGGAATGGTTCAAAACATAGACAGTAGGAAGAGTCAGTCTTCTTCTACTTAAGTCGGCATTGTGCCTTTTGTATTTGGTTCCGTTGCAATTTCTGTGTTTCATCGTCATTAAGAAGGTCAGATTAATGCAGAAACCCTGAAGTGAAGCATCGGAATCTGTAACTAGCGTCACATTAATGGTTCGAAACATAGACAGAAAGAAGGGTCAGTCTTCTTGTACTTAAGTCGGCATTGTGCCTTTTGTATTTAATTCCGATGCAATTTCTGTGTTTCATCATCAATACGTAGGTCCTAGGGATAGAGTAAACCTAAAGTGAAGCATCGGAATCTATAACGAGTGTCACCGGAATGGTTCAAAGCATAGATAGTAGGAAGAGTCAGTCTTCTTGTACTTAAGTCGGTATTGAGCTTTTTGTATTTAAATCCGATGCAATTTCTGTGTTTCATAGTTAATTAGAAGGTCCAAGGGATACAGTAAACCTGAAGTGAAGCATCGGAATCTACAACTAGTGTCACACGGATGGTTCAAACATAGACAGTAGGAAGAGTCAGTCTTCTTGTACTTAAGTCGGCATTGAGCCTTTTCTATTTCATTCCGAGGCAATTTCTGTGTTTCATCGTCAATAACAAGGTCCAATGGATACAGTAAACCTGAAGTGAAGCTTTGGAATCTATAACTAGTGTCACACGAATGGTTCAAAACATAGACAGTAGGAAGAGTCAGTCTTCTTGTACTTAAGTCGGCATTGTGCCTTTTGTATTTAATTCCGATGCAATTACTGTGTTTCATCGTCAATAAGAAGGTCAGAGGGATACAGTAAACCTGAAGTGAAGCATCGGATACTCTAACTAGTGTCACAGGAATGGTTCAACACATAGTCAGTAAGAAGAGTCAGTCTTCTTGTACTTAAGTCGGCATTGTGCCTTTTGTATTTTAATTACGATGCAATTTCTGTGTTTCATCGTCAATAAGAAGGTCCAAGGGATACAGTAAACCTGAAGTGAAGCATTGTAAATCTATAACTAGTGTCACAGGCATGGATCAAGATATAGTCAGTAAGAAGAGTCAGTCATCTTGTACTTAAGTCGGCATTGTGCCTTTTCTACTTAATTCCGATGCAATTTCTGTGTTTCATCGGCAATAAGAAGGTCAGAGGGATACAGTGAACCTGAGGTGAAGCATCAGAATCTATAACTAGTGTCACAGGAATGGTTCAAAGCAAAGACAGTAGGAAGAGTCAGACTTCTTTTACTTAAGTCGGCATTTTGCCTTTTGTATTTAATTCCAATGCAATTTCTGTGTTTCATCGCCAATAAGAAAGTCAGAGGGATACAGTAAACCTGAAGTGAAGCACCGGAATCAATAACTAGTGTCCCAGAAATGGTTCAAAACATAGACAGAAAGAAGGGTCAGTCTTCTTGTACTTAAGTCGGCATTGTGCATTTTCTATTTAGTTCCGTTGCAATTTCTGTGTTTCATCGTTAATAAGAAGGTCCTATGGATAGAGTAAACCTGAAGTGAAGCATCGGAATCTATAACTAGTGTTACAGGATTAGTTCAAAACATAGTCAGTAGGTAGAGTCAGTCTTCTTCTACTTAAGACGGCATTGTGCCTTTTCTATTTAATTCCGATGCAATATCTGTGTTTCATCGTCATTAAGAAGGTCAGATTAAAACAGTAACCCTGAAGTGAAGCATCGGAATCTATAACTAGTGTCACAGGAATGGTTAAAAACATAGACAGTAAGAAGAGTCAGGCTTCTTGTACTTAAGTCGGCATTGTGCCTTTTCTATTTCATTCCGAGGCAATTTCTGTGTTTCATTGTCAATAAGAAGGTCAGAGGGATACAGTAAACCAGAAGTGAAGCATCGGAATCTATAACTAGTGTCACAGGAATGGTTCAAAACATAGTCTGTAAGAAGAGTCAGTCTTCTTGTGCTTAAGTTCGCATTGTGCCTTTTCTATTTAATTCCAATGCAATTTCTGTGTTTCATCGTCAATACGAAGGTCCAAGGGATACAGTAAACCTGAAGTGAAGCATCGGAATCTATAACTAGTGTCACAGGATTAGTTCAAAGCATAGACAGTAAGGAGAGTCAGTCTTCTTGTACTTAATTCGGCATTGTGCCTTTTCAATTTAATTCCAATGCAATTTCTGTGTTTCATCGTCAAGAAGAAGGTCAGATATATACAGTAAACCAGAAGTGAATCATCGGAATCTATAACTAGTGTCACAGGAATGGTTCAAAACATAGTCAGTAAGAAGAGTCAGTTTCTTGTACTTAAGTCGGCAATGTGCCTTTTCTGTTTAATTCCGATGCAATATCTGTGTTTCATCGTCAATAAGAAGGTCAGAGGTATACAGTAAACCTGAAGAGAAGCATCGGAATCTATAATTAGTGTCACAGGAATGGTTCAAAGCATAGTCAGTAAGAAGAGTCAGTCTTCTTGCACTTAAGTCGGCTTTGTGCCTTTTGTATTTAATTCCGATGCAATATCTGTGTTTCATCGTCAATAAGAAGGTCCAAGAGATACAGTAAACCTGAAGTGAATCATCGTAATCTATAAGTAGTGCAACAGGAGTGGTTCAATAATAGTCTGTACTAAGAAACAGTCTTCTTGTACTTAAGTCGGCATTGTGCCTTTTGTATTTAATTCCGATGCAATTTCTGTGTTTCATCGTCAATAAGAAGGTCCAAGGGATACAGAAACCTGAAGTGAAGCATCGGAATCTATAACTAGTGTCACAGGAATGGATCAAGATATAGTCAGTAAGAAGAATCTGTCTTCTTGTACTTAAGTCGGCATTGTGCCTTTTCTATTTAATTCCGAGGCAATTTCTGTGTTTCATCGTCAAAAAGGAGGTCAGAGGGATACAGTAAACCTGAAGTGAAGCATCGGAATCTATATCTAGCGTCACAGGAATGGTTCAACACATAGTCAGTAAGAAGAGTTAATCTTCTTGTACTTAAGTCGGCATTGTGCCTTTTGTATTTAATTCCGATGCAATTTCTGTGTTTCATCGTCAATAAGAAAGTCAGAGGGATACAGTAAACCTGAAGTGAAGCACCGGAATCTATAACTAGTGTTCCAGGAATGGTTCAAAACATAGACAGAAAGAAGGGTCAGTCTTCTTGTACTTAAGTCGGCATTGTGCCTTTTGTATTTAATTCCGATGCTATTTCTGTGTTTCATCGTCAATAAGAGGGTCCTAGGGATAGAGTAAACCTGAAGTGAAGCATCGGAATCTATAACGAGTGTCACCGGAATGGTTCAAAACATAGACAGTAGGAAGAGTCAGTCTTCTTGTACTTAAGTTTGCATTGTGCCTTTTGTATTTAATTCCGATGCAATTTCAGTGTTTCATCGTCAATAAGAAGGTCAGAGGGATACAGTAAACCAGAGTTGAAGCATCGGAATCTATAACTAGTGTCACAGGAATGGTTCAAAACAGTCAGTATGAAGAGTCAGTCTTCTTGTACTTATGTCGGCATTGTGCCTTCTGTAATTAATTCCGATGCTATTTCTGTATTTCGTCGCCAATAAGATGGTCCAAAGGATACAGTAAACCTGAAGTGAAGCATCGGAATCTATAACTAATGTCACAGGAATCGTTCAAAACATAGACAGTAGTATGAGTCAGTCTTCTTGTACTTAAGTCGGCACTGTGCCTTTTCTATTTAGTTCCGTTGCAATTTCTGTGTTTCATCGTTAATAAGAAGGTCCTATGGATAGAGTAAACCTGAAGTGAAGCATCGGAATCTATAACTAGTGTTACAGGATTAGTTCAAAACATAGACAGTAGGTAGAGTCAGTCTTCTTCTACTTAAGACGGCATTGTGCCTTTTCTATTTAATTCCGATGCAATTTCTGTGTTTCATCGTCATTAAGAAGGTCAGATTAATACAGTAACCCTGAAGTGAAGCATCGGAATCTATAACTAGTGTCACAGGAATGGTTCAAAACATAGACAGTAAGAAGAGTCAGGCTTCTTGTACTTAAGTCGGCATTGTGCCTTTTCTGTTTCATTCCGAGGCAATTTCTGTGTTTCATCGTCAATAAGAAGGTCAGAGGGATACAGTAAACCAGAAGTGAAGCATCGGAATCTATAACTAGTGTCACAGGAATGGTTCAAAACATAGTCTGTAAGAAGAGTCAGTCTTCTTGTGCTTAAGTTAGCATTGTGCCTTTTCTATTTAATTCCAATGCAATTTCTGTGTTTCATCGTCAATACGAAGGTCCAAGGGATACAGTAAACCTGAAGTGAAGCATCGGAATCTATAACTAGTGTCACAGGATTAGTTCAAAGCATAGACAGTAAGGAGACTCAGTCTTCTTGTACTTAATTCGGCATTGTGCCTTTTCAATTTAGTTCCAATGCAATTTGTGTGTTTCATCGTCAAGAAGAAGGTCAGATAGATACAGTAAACCAGAAGTGAATCATCAGAATCTGTAGCTAGTGTCACACGAATGGTTCAAAACAAAGACAGTATGAAGGGTCAGTCTTCTTGTACTTAAGTCGGCATTGTGCCTTTTGTATTTAATTCCGATGCAATTTCTGTGTTTCATTGTCAATAAGAAGGTCCAAAGGATACGGTAAACCTGAAGTGAATCATCGGAATCTGTAACTAGTGTCACAGGAATGGTTCAAATCATAGACTGTAAGAAGAGTCAGTCTTCTTGTACTTAAGTCTGCATTGTGCCTTTTGTATTTGGTTCCGTTGCAATTTCTGTGTTTCATCGTCAATAAGAAGGTCCTATGGATAGAGTAAACCTAAAGTGATGCATCGGAATCTATAACTAGTGTCACAGGAATGGTTCAAAACATAGACAGTAGGAAGAGTCAGTCTTCTTCTACTTAAGTCGGCATTGTGCCTTTTGTATTTGGTTCCGTTGCAATTTCTGTGTTTCATCGTCAATAAGAAGGTCCTATGGATACAGTAAACCTAAAGTGATGCATCGGAATCTATAACTAGTGTCACAGGAATGGTTCAAAACATAGACAGTAGGAAGAGTCAGTCTTCTTCTACTTAAGTCGGCATTGTGCCATATCTATTTAATTCCGATGCAATTTCTGTGTTTCATCGTCATTAAGATTGTCAGATTAATGCAGAAACCCTGAAGTGAAGCATCGGAATCTGTAACTAGCGTCACATTAATGGTTCGAAACATAGACAGAAAGAAGGGTCAGTCTTCTTGTACTTAAGTCGGCATTGTGCCTTTTGTATTTAATTCCGATGCAATTTCTGTGTTTCATCGTTAATTAGAAGGTCCAAGGGATACAGTAAACCTGAAGTGAAGCATCGGAATCTACAACTAGTGTCACACGGATGGTTCAAACATAGACAGTACAAAGAGTCAGTCTTCTTGTACTTAAGTCGGCATTGAGCCTTTTCTATTTCATTCCGAGGCAATTTCTGTGTTTCATCGTCAATAACAAGGTCCAATGGATACAGTAAACCTGAAGTGAAGCTTTGGAATCTATAACTAGTGTCACACGAATGGTTCAAAACATAGACAGTAGGAAGAGTCAGTCTTCTTGTACTTAAGTCGGCATTGTGCCTTTTGTATTTAATTCCGATGCAATTTCTGTGTTTCATCGTCAATAAGAAGGTAGAGGGATACAGTAATCCTGAAGTGAATCATCAGAATCTGTAACTAGTGTCACAGGAATGGTTCAAAACATAGACAGTATGAAGGGTCAGTCTTCTTGTACTTAAGTCGGCATTGTGCCTTTTGTATTTAATTCCGATGCAATTTCTGTGTTTCATCGTCAATAAGAAGGTCCAAGGGATACGGTAAACCTGAAGTGAATCATCGGAATCTATAACTAGTGTCACAGGAATGGTTCAAATCATAGACTGTAAGAAGAGTCAGTCTTCTTGTACTTAAGTCTGCATTGTGCCTTTTGTATTTAATTCCGATCCAATTTCTGTGTATCATCGTCAGTAACAAGGTCAGAGGGATGCAGTAAACCTGAAGTGAAGTATCGGAATCTATAACTAGTGTCACAGGAATGGTTCAAAACAGTCAGTAAGAAGGGTCCGTCTTCTTGTACTTAAGTCGGCATTGTGCCTTTTGTATTTAATTCCGATGCAATTTCTGTGTTTCGTTGCCAATAAGAAGGTCCAAAGGATACAGTAAACTTGAAGTGAAGCATCGGAATCCATAACTAATGTCACAGGAATCGTTCAAAACATACACAGTAGGAAGAGTCAGTCTTCTTGTACTTAAGTCGGCATTGTGCCTTTTCTATTTAATTCCGATGCAATTTCTGTGTTTCATCGTCAATACGAAGGTCCAAGGGATACAGTAACCTGAAGTGAAGCATCGGAATCTATAACTAGTGTCACAGGAATGGATCAAGATATAGTCAATAAGAAGAGTCTGTCTTCTTGTACTTAAGTGGGCACTGTGCCTTTTCTATTTAATTCCGAGGCAATTTCTGTGTTTCATCGTCAAAAAGGAGGTCAGAGGGATACAGTAAACCTGAAGTGAAGCATCGGAATCTATACCTAGCGTCACAGGAATGGTTCAACACATAGTCAGTAAGAAGAGTTAATCATCTTGTACTTAAGTCGGCATTGTGCCTTTTGTATTTAATTCCGATGCAATTTCTGTGTTTCATCGTTAATACGAAGGTCCAAGGGATACAGTAATCCTGAAGTGAAGCATCGGAATGTGTAACTAGCGTCACAGGAATGGTTCAAATCATAGACACTAAGAAGAGTCAGTCTGCTTGTACTGAAGACGGCATTGTGCCTTTTCTATTTAATTCCGATGCAATTACTGTGTTTCTTCGTCAATAAGAAGGTCAGAGGGATACAGTGAACCTGAGGTGAAGTATCGGAATCTATAACAAGTGTCACAGGAATGGTTCAAATCATAGACAGTAGGAAGAGTCAGACTTCTTTCACTTAAGTCGGCATTGTGCCTTTTCTATTTAATTCCGATGCAATTACTGTGTTTCATCGTCAATAAGGAGGTCAGAGGGATACAGTAAACCTGAAGTGAAACATCGGAATCTCTAACTAGTGTCACAGGATTGGTTCAACACATAGTCAGTAAGAAGAGTCAGTCTTCTTGTACTTAGGTCGGCATTGTGCCTTTTGTATTTTAATTACGATGCAATTTCTGTGTTTCATCGTCAATAAGAAAGTCAGAGGGATACAGTAAACCTGAAGTGAAGCACCGGAATCTATAACTAGTGTCCCAGGAATGGTTCAAAACATAGACAGAAAGAAGGGTCAGTCTTCTTGTACTTAAGTCGGCATTGTGCCTTTTGTATTTAATTCCGATGCTATTTCTGTGTTTCATCGTCAATAAGATGGTCCTAGGGATAGAGTAAACCTGAAGTGAAGCATCGGAATCTATAAGGAGTGTCACCGGAATGGTTCAAAACATAGACAGTAGGAAGAGTCAGTCATCTTGTACTTAAGTTTGCATTGTGCCTTTTGTATTTAATTCCGATGCAATGTCTGAGTTTCATCGTCAATGAGAAGGTGAGAGGGATACAGTAATCCTGAACTGAAGCAACGGAATCTATAACTAGTGTCTCAGGAATGGTTCAAAACATAGACAATAAAAAGAGTCAGTCTTCTTGTACATAAGTCGGCATTGTGCCTTTTGTAATTAATTCGGATGCTATTTCTGTATTTCGTCGCCAATAAGATGGTCCAAAGGATACAGTAAACCTGAAGTGAAGCCTCGGAATCTATAACTAATGTCACAGGAATCGTTCAAAACATAGACAGTAGTAAGAGTCAGTCTTCTTGTACTTAAGTCGGCATTGTGCCTTTTGTATTTAGTTCCGTCAATTTCTGTGTTTCACCGTCAATAAGAAGGTCCTATGGATAGAGTAAACCTGAAGTGAAGCATCGGAATTTATAACTAGTGTCACAGGATTGGTTCAAATCATAGACAGTAAGAAGAGTTAGTTTTCATGTACTTACGTCGGCATTGTGTCTTTTGTATTTAATTCCGATGCAATTTCTGAGTTTCATCGTCAATGAGAAGGTCAGAGGGATACAGTAAACCTGAACTGAAGCATCGGAATCTATAACTAGTGTCTCAGGAATGGTTGAAAACTTAGACAGTAGGAAGAGTCAGACTTCTTCTACTTAAGTCGGCATTGTGCCTTTCCTATTTAATTCCGATGCAATTTCTGTGTTTCATCGTCATTAAGAAGGTCCGATTAATAGAGTAACCCTGAAGTGAAGCATCGGAATCTGTAACTAGCGTCACAGGAATGGTTCGAAGCATAGACAGTAAGAAGAAACAGTCTTCTTGTAATAAAGTCGGCATTGTGCCTTTTCTATTTAATTCCGATGCAATTTCTGTGATTCATCGTCAATAATAATGTCCAAGGGATACAGTAAACCTGAAGTGAAACATCGGAATCAATAACTAGTGTCACAGGAATGGTACAAAAGCATAGACAGTAAGAAGAGTCAGTCTTCTTGTACATAAGTCGGCATTGTGCCCTTTCTATTTAATTCCGAGGCAATTTCTGTGTTTCATCGTCAATAAGAAGGTCAGAGGGATACAGTAAACCAGAAGGGAAGCATCGGAATCTATAACTAGTGTCACAGGAGTGGTTCAATACATACTCAGTAAGAAGAGTCAGTCATCTTGTCCTTAAGTGCGCATTGTGCCTTTTGTATTTAATTCCGATGCAATTTCTGTGTTTCATCGTCAATAAGAAGGTCAGAGGGATACAGTAAACCTGAAGTGAAGCATCGGACTCTATAACTAGTGTCACAGGAATGGTTCAAAACATAGACAGTAAGAAGAGTCAGTCTTTTTGTACTTAAGCCGGCATTGTACCTTTTCTATTTAATTCCGATTCAATTTCTGTATTTCATCGTCAATAAGAAGGCCAGATTAATACAGTAAACCTGAAGTGAAGCATCGGAATCTATAACTAGTGTCACAGGATTGGTTCAAAACATAGACAGTAAGAAGAGTCAGTCTTCTTGTACTTAAGTCGGCATTGTGTCTTTTCTATTTAATTCCGATGCAATTTCTGTGTTTCATCGTCAATAAGAAGGTCAGAGGGATACAGTAAACCTGAAGTGAAGCATCGGAATCTATAACTAGTGTCACAGGAATGGTTCCAAACAGAGTCAGTATGAAGAGTCAGTCTTCTTGTACTTAAGTCGGCATTGTGCCTTTTGTATTTAATTCCGATGCAATTTCTGTGTTTCATCGTCAATAAGAAGGTCCAAGGGATACAGTAAACCTGAAGTGAATCATCGTAATCTATAAGTAGTGTCACAGGAATGATTCAAAGCATAGTCAGTACGAAGAGTCAGTCTTCTTGTACTTAAGTCGGCATAGTGCCTTTTGTATTTAAATCCGATTAGATTTCTGTGTTTCATCGTCAATAAGAAGGTCCAAGGGATACAGTAAACCTGAAGTGAATCATCGTAACCTATAACTAGTGTCACAGGAATTGTTCAAACATAGTCAGTACGAAGAGTCAGTCTTCTTGTACTTCAGTCGGCATTGTGCGTTTTGTATTTAATTCCGATTCAATTTCTGTGTTTCATCGTCAATAATAAGGTCAGAGGGATACAGTAAACCTGGTGTGAAGCATCGGAATCTATAACTAGAGTCACAGGAATGGTTCAAAACATAGTCAGTAAGAAGAGTCAGTCATTTTGTACATAAGTTGGCATTGTGCCTTTTGTATTTAATTCCGATGCAATTTCAGTGTTTCATCGTCAATAAGAAGGTCAGAGGGATACAGTAAACCTAAGGTGAAGCGTCGGAATCTATAACTCGTGTCACAGGAATGGTTCAAGACAGTCAGTATGAAGAGTCAGCCTTCTTGTACTTATGTCGGCATTGTGCCTTTTGTAATTAATTCCGATGCTATTTCTGTATTTCGTCGCCAATAAGATGGTCCAAAGGATACAGTAAACCAGAAGTGAAGCATCGGAATATATAACTAATGTCACAGGAATCGTTCAAAACATAGACAGTAGTATGAGTCAGTCTTCTTGTACTTAAGTCGGCATTGTGCCTTTTGTATTTAGTTAATTTGCAATTTCTGTGTTTCATCGTCAATAAGAAGGTCCTATTAATAGAGTAAACCTGAAGTGAAGCATCGGAATCTATTACTAGTGTTACAGGATTAGTTCAAAGCATAGACAGTAGGAAGAGTCAGTCTTCTTCTACTTAAGACGGCATGGTACCTTTTCTATTTAATTCCGATGCAATTTCTGTGTTTCATCGTCATTAAGAAGGTCAGATTAATACAGTAACCCTGAAGTGAAGCATCGGAATCTATAACTAGTGTCACAGGAATGGTTCAAAACATAGACAGTAAGAAGAGTCAGGCTTCTTGTACTTAAGTCGGCATTGTGCCTTTTCTATTTCATTCCGAGGCAATTTCTGTGCTTCATCGTCAATAAGAAGGTCAGAGGGATACTGTAAACCAGAAGTGAAGCATCGGAATCTATAACTAGTGTCACAAGATGTTTCAAAACATAGTCTGTAAGAAGAGTCAGTCTTCTTGTACTTAAGTTCGCATTGAGCCTTTTCTGTTTAATTCCAATGCAATTTCTGTGTTTCATCGTCAATACGAAGGTAAAAGGGATACAGTAAACCTGAAGTGAAGCATCGGAATCTGTAACTAGTGTCACAGGATTAGTTCAAAGCATAGACAGTAAGGAGAGTCAGTCTTCTTGTACTTAATTCGGCATTGTGCCTTTTCAATTTAATTCCAATGCAATTTCTGTGTTTCATCGTCAATAAGAAGGTCAGATAGATTCAGTAAACCAGAAGTGAATCATCGGAATCTATAACTAGTGTCACAGGAATGGTTCAAAACATAGTCAGTAAGAAGAGTCAGTCTTCTTGTACTTAAGTCGGCAATGTGCCTTTTCTATTTAATTCCGATGCAATATCTGTGTTTCATCGTCAATAAGAAGGTCAGAGGGATACAGTAAACCTGAAGAGAAGCATCGGAATCTATAATTAGTGTCACAGGAATGGTTCCAAACATAGTCAGTAAGAAGAGTCAGTCTTCTTGTACTTAAGTCGGCATTGTGCCTTTTGTATTTAATTCCGATGCAATATCTGTGTTTCATCGTCAATAAGAAGGTCCAAGAGATACAGTAAACCTGAAGTGAATCATCGTAATCTATAAGTAGTGCAACGGGAGTGGTTCAATCATAGTCTGTACTAAGAGTCAGTCTTCTTGTACTTAAGTCGGCATTGTGCTTTTTGTATTTAATACCGATGCAATTTCTGTGTTTTATCGTCAATAAGAAGGTCAGAGCGATACAGTAAACCAGAAGTGAAGTATCGGAATCTATAACTAGTGTCACAGGAATGGTTCAAACATAGTCAGTAAGAAGAGTCAGTCTTCTTGTACTTAAGTCGGCATTTTGCCTTTTCTATTTAATTCCGATGCAATATCTGTGTTTCATCGTCAATAAGAAGGTCAGAGGGATACAGTAAACCTGAAGTGAAGCATCGGAATCTATAACTAGTGTCACAGGAATGGTTCCAAACAGAGTCAGTATGAAGAGTCAGTCTTCTTGTACTTAAGTCGGCATTGTGCCTTTTGTATTTCATTCCGATGCAATTTCTGTGTTTCATCGTCAATAAGAAGGTCCAAGGGATACAGTAAACCCGAAGTGAATCATCGTAATCTATATGAAGTGTCACAGGAATGATTCAAAGCATAGTCAGTACGAAGAGTCAGTCTTCTTGTACTTAAGTCGGCATTGTGCCTTTTGTATTTAAATCCGATTAGATTTCTGTGTTTCATCGTCAATAAGAAGGTCCAAGGGATACAGTAAACCTGAAGTGAATCATCGTAATCTATAACTAGTGTCACAGGAATTTTTCAAAGCATAGTCAGTACGAAGAGCTGGTCTTCTTGTACTTAAGTCGGCATAGTGTGTTTTGTATTTTATTCCGATGCAATTTCTGTGTTTCATCGTCAATAATAAGGTCAGAGGGATACAGTAAACCTGGTGTGAAGCATCGGAATCTATAACTAGTGTCACAGGAATGGTTCAAACATAGTCAGTAAGAAGAGTCAGTCTTTTTGTACATAAGTTGGCATTGTGCCATTTGTATTTAATTCCGATGCAATTTCAGTGTTTCATCGTCAATAAGAAGGTCAGAGGGATACAGTAAACCTGAGGTGAAGCATCGGAATCTATAACTAGTGTCACAGGAATGGTTCAAAACAGTCAGTATGAAGAGTCAGCCTTCTTGTACTTATGTCGGCATTGTGCCTTCTGTAATTAATTCCGATGCTATTTCTGTATTTCGTCGCCAATAAGATGGTCCAAAGGATTCAGTAAACCTGGAGAGAAGCATCGGAATCTATAACTAATGTCATAGGAATCGTTCAAAACATAGACAGTAGTATGAGTCAGTCTTCTTGTACTTAAGTCGGCATTGTGCCTTATGTATTTAGTTCCGTTGCAATTTCTGTGTTTCATCGTCAATAAGAAGGTCCTATGGATAGAGTAAACCTGAAGTGAAGCATCGGAATCTATAACTAGTGTTACAGGATTAGTTCAAAACATAGACAGTAGGAAGAGTCAGTCTTCTTCTACTTAAGACGGCATGGTGCCTTTTCTATTTAATTCCGATGCAATTTCTGTGTTTCATCGTCATTAAGAAGGTCAGATTAATACAGTAACCCTGAAGTGAAGCATCGGAATCTGTAACTAGTGTCACAGGAATGGTTCAAAACATAGACAGTAAGAAGAGTCAGGCTTCTTGTACTTAAGTCGGCATTGTGCCTTTTCTATTTCATTCCGAGGCAATTTCTGTGTTTCATCGTCAATAAGAAGGTCAGAGGGATACAGTAAATCAGAAGTGAAGCATCGGAATCTATAACTAGTGTCACAGGAATGGTTCAAAACAAAGTCTGTAAGAAGAGTCAGTCTTCTTGTACTTAAGTTCGCATTGTGCCTTTTCTATTTAATTCCGATGCAATATCTGTGTTTCATCGTCAATAAGAAGGTCCAAGAGATACAGTAAACCTGAAGTGAATCATCGTAATCTATAAGTAGTGCAACAGGAGTGGTTCAATCATAGTCTGTACTAAGAGTCAGTCTTCTTGTACTTAAGTCGGCATTGTGCCTTTTGTATTTAATTCCGATGCAATTTCTGTGTTTCATCGTCAATAAGAAGGTCAGAGGGATACAGTAAACCTGAGGTAGAGCATCGGAATCTATAACTAGTGTCACAGGAATGGTTCAAACCTTCAGTATGAAGAGTCAGCCTTCTTGTACTTATGTCGGCATTGTGCCTTTTGTATTTAATTCCGACGCTATTTCTGTATTTCGTCGCCAATAAGATGGTCCAAAGGATACAGTAAACCTGAAGTGAAACATCGGAATCTATAACTAATGTCACAGGAATCGTTCAAATCATAGACAGTAGTATGAGTCAGTCTTCTTGTACTTAAGTCGGCATTGTGCCATTTGAATTAAGTTCCGTTGCAATTTCTGTGTTTCATCGTCAATAAGAAGGTCCTATGGATAGAGTAAACCTGAAGTGAAGCATCGGAATCTATAACTAGAGTCACAGGATTAGTTCAAAACATAGACAGTAGGAAGAGTCAGTCTTCTTCTACTTAAGACGACATTGTGCCATTTCTATTTAATTCCGATGCAATTTCCGTGTTTCATCGTCATTAAGAAGGTCAGATTAATACAGTAACTATGAAGTGAAGCATCGGAATCTGTGACTAGCGTCACAGGAATGGTTCGAAACATAGACAGTAAGAAGACACAGTCTGCTTGTACTTAAGTCGGCATTGTGTCTTTTCTATTTAATTCCGATGCAATTATCTGTGTTTCATCGTCAATAAGAAGGTCCAAGGGATACAGTAAACCTGAAGTGAAGCATCGGAATCTATAACTAGTGTCACAGGAATGGTTCAAAACATAGATAGTAGGAAGAGTCAGTCTTCTTGTACTTAAGTCGGCATTGTACCTTTTCTATTTAATTCCGAAGCAATTTCTGTGTTTCATCGTCAATAAGAAGCTCAGAGGGTTACAGTAAAGCTGAAGTGACGCACCGGAATCTATAACTAGTGTCACAGGAATGGTTCAAAACATAGACAGTAGGAAGAGTCAGTCTCCTTGTACTTAAGTCGGCATTGTGCCTTTTCTTTTTAATTCCGATGCAATTTCTGTGTTTCATCGTCAATAAGAAGGTCATAGGTAAACAGTAAACCTGAAGTGAAGCATCGGAATCTATAACTAGTGTCACAGGAATGGTTCAAAACATAGACAGTAGGAAGAGTCAGTCTTCTTCTACTTAAGTCGGCATTGTGCCATTTCTATTTTATTCCGATGCAATTTCTGTGTTTCATCGTCATTAAGAAGGTCAGATTAATGCAGTAACCCTGAAGTGAAGCATCGGAATCTGTAACTAGCGTCACATTAATGGTTCGAAACATAGACAGAAAGAAGGGTCAGTCTTCTTGTACTTAAGTCGGCATTGTGCCTTTTGTATTTAATTCCGATGCAATTTTTGTGTTTCATCGTCAATACGAAGGTCCTAGGGATAGAGTGAACCTGAAGTGAAGCATCGGAATCTATAACGAGTGTCACCGGAATGCTTCAAAGCATAGATAGTAGGAAGAGTGTGTCTTCCTGTACTTAAGTCGGCATTGAGCCTTTTCTATTTAAATCCGATGCAATTTCTGTGTTTCATCGTTAATAAGTAGGTCCAAGGGATACAGTAAACCTGAAGTGAAGCATCGGAATCTACAACTAGTGTCACACGGATGGTTCAAACATAGACAGTACAGAGAGTCAGTCTTCTTGTACTTAAGTCGGCATTGAGCCTTTTCTATTTCATTCCGATGCAATTTCTGTGTTTCATCGTCAATAACAAGGTCCAAAGGATACAGTAAACCTGAAGTGAAGCATCGGAATCTATAACTAGTGTCACACGAACGGTTCAAAACATAGACAGTAGGAGGAGTCAGTCTTCTAGTACTTAAG
Organism: Schistocerca piceifrons; assembly: GCF_021461385.2. NCBI lineage: Eukaryota > Metazoa > Arthropoda > Insecta > Orthoptera > Acrididae > Schistocerca > Schistocerca piceifrons. The sequence goes on from NW_025727940.1 coordinate 58,219, forward strand.
TCGGCATTGGGCCTTTTGTATTTCATTCCGATGCAATTTCTGTGTTTCATCGTCAATAAGAAGGTAGAGGGATACAGTAATCCTGAAGTGAATCATCAGAATCTGTAACTAGTGTCACAGGAATGGTTCAAAACATAGACAGTATGAAGGGTCAGTCTTTTGTACTTAAGTCGGCATTGTGTGTTTTGTATTTAATTCCGATGCAATTTCTGTGTTTCATTGTCAATAAGAAGGTCCAAGGGATACGGTAAACCTGAAGTGAATCATCGGAATCTATAACTAGTGTCACAGGAATTGTTCAAATCATAGACTGTAAGAAGAGTCAGTCTTCTTGTACTTAAGTCTGCATTGTGCCTTTTGTATTTAATTCCGATCCAATTTCTGTGTATCATCGTCAATAACAAGGTCAGAGGGATGCAGTAAACCTGAAGTGAAGTATCGGAATCTATAACTAGTGTCACAGGAATGGTTCAAAACAGTCAGTAAGAAGGGTCCGTCTTCTTGTACTTAAGTCGGCATTGTGCCTTTTGTATTTAATTCCGATGCAATTTCTGTGTTTCGTTGCCAATAAGATGGTCCAAAGGATACATTAAACTTGAAGTGAAGCATCGGAATCCATAACTAATGTCACAGTAATCGTTCAAAACATAGACAGTAGGAAGAGTCAGTCTTCTTGTACTTAAGTCGGCATTGTGCCTTTTCTATTTTATTCCGATGTAATTTCTGTGTTTCATCGTCAATAAGAAGGTCCAAGGGATACAGTAACCTGAAGTGAAGCATCGGAATCTATAACTAGTGTCACAGGAATGGATCAAGATATAGTCGGTAAGAAGAGTCAGTCTTCTTGTACTTAAGTCGGCATTGTGCCTTTTCTATTTAATTCCGAGGCAATTTCTGTGTTTCATCGTCAAAAAGGAGGTCAGAGGGATACAGTAAACCTGAAGTGAAGCATCGGAATCTATATCTAGCGTCACAGGAATGGTTCAACACATAGTCAGTAAGAAGAGTTAGTCTTCTTGTACTTATGTCGGCATTGTGCCTTTTGTATTTAATTCCGATGCAATTTCTGTGTTTCATCGTTAATACGAAGGTCAAAGGGATACAGTAATCCTGAAGTGAAGCATCGGAATGTGTAACTAGCGTCACAGGAATGGTTCAAATCATAGACACTAAGAAGAGTCAGTCTGCTTGTACTGAAGACGGCATTGTGCCTTTTCTATTTAATTCCGATGCAATTACTGTGTTTCTTCGTCAATAAGAAGGTCAGAGGGATACAGTGAACCTGAGGTGAAGCATCGGATTCTATAACAAGTGTCACAGGAATGGTTCAAATCATAGACAGTAGGAAGAGTCAGACTTCTTTCACTTAAGTCGGCATTGTGCCTTTTCTATTTAATTCCGATGCAATTACTGTGTTTCATCGTCAATAAGAAGGTCTGAGGGATACAGTGAACCTGAAGTGAAGCATCGGAATCTCTAACTATTGTCACAGGAATGGTTCAACACATAGTCAGTAAGAAGAGTCAGTCTTCTTGTACTTAAGTCGGCATTGTGTCTTTTGTATTTTAATTACGATGCAATTTCTGTGTTTCATCGTCAATAAGAAGGTCCAAGGGATACAGTAAACCTGAAGTGAAGCATTGTAAATCTATAACTAGTGTCACAGGCATGGATCAAGATATAGTCAGTAAGAAGAGTCAGTCATCTTGTACTTAAGTCGGCATTGTGCCTTTTCTACTTAATTCCAATGCAATTTCTGTGTTTCATCGTCAATAAGAAGGTCAGAGGGATACAGTGAACCTGAGGTGAAGCATCAGAATCTATAACTAGTGTCACAGGAATGGTTCAAAACAAAGACAGTAGGAAGAGTCAGACTTCTTTTACTTAAGTCGGCATTGTGCCTTTTGTATTTAATTCCGATGCAATTTCTGTGTTTCATCGTCAATAAGAAAGTCAGAGGGATGCAGTAAACCTGAAGTGAAGCACCGGAATCTATAACTAGTGTCCCAGGAATGGTTCAAAACATAGACAGAAAGAAGGGTCAGTCTTCTTGTACTTAAATCGGCATTGTGCCTTTTGTATTTAATTCCGATGCTATTTCTGTGTTTCATCGTCTATAAGAGGGTCCTAGGGATAGAGTAAACCTGAAGTGAAGCATCGGAATCTATAACGAGTGTCACCGGAATGGTTCAAAGCATAGAAAGTAGGAAGAGTCAGTCTTCTTGTACTTAAGTCGGCATTGAGCCTTTTCTATTTAATTCCGATGCAATTTCTGGGTTTCATCGCCAATAAGAAGGTCCAAGGGATACAGTAAACCTGAAGTGAAGCATCGGAATCTATAACTAGTGTCACACGGATGGTTCAAACATAGACAGTAGGAAGAGTCAGTCTTCTTGTACTTAAGTCGGCATTGAGACTTTTCTATTTCTTTCCGATGCCATTTCTGTGTTTCATCGTCAATAACAAAGTCCAAAGGATACAGTAAACCTGAAGTGAAGCATCGGAATCTATAACTAGTGTCACACGAATGGTTCAAAACATAGGCTGTAGGAAGAGTCAGTCTTCTTGTACTTAAGTCGGCATTGAGCCTTTTCTATTTCATTCCGATGCAATTTCTGTGTTTCATCGTCAATAAGAAGGTCCTAGGGATAGAGTAAACCTGAAGTGAAGCATCGGAATCTATAACGAGTGTCACCGGAATGGTTTAAAGCATAGATAGTAAGAAGAGTCAGTCTTCTTGTACTTAAGTCGGCATTGAGCCTTTTCTATTAAATTCCGATGCAATTTCTGTGTTTCATCGTCAATAAGAAGGTCCAAGGGATACAGTAAACCTGAAGTGAAGCATCGGAATCTATAACTAGTGTCACACGGATGGTTCAAACGTAGACAGTAGGAAGAGTCAGTCTTCTTGTACTTAAGTGGCATTGAGCCTTTTCTATTTCATTCCGATGCAATTTCTGTGTTTCATCGTCAATAACAAGGTCCAAAGGATACAGTAAACCTGAAGTGAAGCATCGGAATCTATAACTAGTGTCACACGAATGGTTCAAAACATAGACAGTAGGAAGAGTCAGTCTTCTTGTACTTAAGTCGGCATTGTGCCTTTTGTATTTAATTCCGATGCAATTTCTGTGTTTCATCGTCAATAAGAAGGTCAGAGGGATGCAGTAATCCTGAAGTGAATCATCAGAATCTGTAACTAGTGTCACAGGAATGGTTCAATACATAGACAGTATGAAGGGTCAGTCTTCTTGTACTTAAGTCGGCATTGTGCCTTTTGTATTTAATTCCGATGCAATTTCTGTGTTTCATCGTTAATACGAAGGTCCAAGGGATACAGTAATCCTGAAGTGAAGCATCGGAATGTGTAACTAGCGTCACAGGAATGGTTCAAATCATAGACACTAAGAAGTGTCAGTCTGCATGTACTGAAGACGGCATTGTGGCTTTTCTTTTTAATTCCGATGCAATTACTGTGTTTCTTCGTCAATAAGAAGGTCAGAGGGATACCTTGAACCTGAGGTGAAGCATCGGAATCTATAACTAGTTTCACAGGAATGGTTCAAACCATAGACACTATTAAGAGTCAGTCTGCTAATACTTAAGACGGCATTGTGCCTTTTCTATTTAATTCCGATGCAATTTCTGTGTATCATCGTCAATAAGAAGGTCAGAGGGATTCAGTGAACCTGAGGTGAAGCATCAGAATCTATAACTAGTGTCACAGGAATGGTTCAAAACATAGACAGTAGGAAGAGTCAGACTTCTTTTACTTTAGTCGGCATTGTGCCTTTTGTATTTAATTCCGATGCAATTTCTGTGTTTCATCGTCAATAGGAAGGTCAGAGGGATACAGTGAACCTCATGCGAAGCATCAGAATCTATAACTAGTGTCACAGGAATGGATCAAGGTATAGTCAGTAAGAAGAGTCAGTCTTCTTGTACTTAAGTCGGCATTGAGCCTTTACTATTTCATTCCGATGCAATTTCTGTGTTTCATCGTCAATAACAAGGTCCAAAGGATACAGTAAACCTGAAGTGAAGCATCGGAATCTATAACTAGTGTCACACGAATGGTTCAAAACATAGACAGTAGGAAGAGTCAGTCTTCTTGTACTTAAGTCGGCATTGTGCCTTTTGTATTTAATTCCGATGCAATTTCTGTGTTTCATCGTTAATAAGAAGGTCCAAGGGATACAGTAAACCTGAAGTGAAGCATCGGAATCTACAACTAGTGTCACACGGATGGTTCAAACATAGACAGTACAAAGAGTCAGTCTTCTTGTACTTAAGTCGGCATTGAGTCTTTTCTATTTCATTCCGATGCAATTTCTGTGTTTCATCGTCAATAACATGGTCCAAAGGATACAGTAAACCTGAAGTGAAGCATCGGAATCTATAACTAGTGTCACACAAACGGTTCAAACATAGACAGTAGGAAGAGTCAGTCTTCTTGTACTTAAGTCGGCATTGGGCCTTTTGTATTTAATTCCGATCCAATTTCTGTGTATCATCGTCAATAACAAGGTCAGAGGGATGCAGTAAACCTGAAGTGAAGTATCGGAATCTATAACTAGTGTCACAGAAATGGTTCAAAACAGTCAGTAAGAAGGGTCCGTCTTCTTGTACTTAAGTCGGCATTGTGCCTTTTGTATTTAATTCCGAAGCAATTTCTGTGTTTCGTTGCCAATAAGAAGGTCCAAAGGATACATTAAACTTGAAGTGAAGCATCGGGATCCATAACTAATGTCACAGAAATCGTTCAAAACATAGACAGTAGCAAGAGTCAGTCTTCTTGTACTTAAGTCGGCATTGTGCCTTTTCTATTTTATTCCGATGTAATTTCTGTGTTTCATCGTCAATAAGAAGGTCCAAGGGATACAGTAACCTGAAGTGAAGCATCGGAATCTATAACTAGTGTCACAGGAATGGATCAAGATATAGTCAGTAAGAAGAGTCAGTCTTCTTGTACTTAAGTCGGCATTGTGCCTTTTGTATTTAATACCGATGCAATTTCTGTGTTTCATCGTCAATAAGAAGGTCAGAGGGATGCAGTAATCCTGAAGTGAATCATCAGAATCTGTAACTAGTGTCACAGGAATGGTTCAATTCATAGACAGTATGAAGGGTCAGTCTTCTTGTACTTAAGTCGGCATTGTGCCTTTTGTATTTAATTCCGATGCAATTTCTGTGTTTCATCGTTAATACGAAGGTCCAAGGGATACAGTAATCCTGAAGTGAAGCATCGGAATGTGTAACTAGCGTCACAGGAATGGTTCAAATCATAGACACTAAGAAGTGTCAGTCTGCATGTACTGAAGACGGCATTGTGGCTTTTCTATTTAATTCCGATGCAATTACTGTGTTTCTTCGTCAATAAGAAGGTCAGAGGGATACCTTGAACCTGAGGTGAAGCATCGGAATCTATAACTAGTTTCACAGGAATGGTTCAAACCATAGACACTATTAAGAGTCAGTCTGCTTGTACTTAAGACGGCATTGTGCCTTTTCTATTTCATTCCGATGCAATTTCTGTGTATCATCGTCAATAAGAAGGTCAGAGGGATTCAGTGAACCTGAGGTGAAGCATCAGAATCTATAACTAGTGTCACAGGAAAGGTTCAAAACATAGACAGTAGGAAGAGTCAGACTTCTTTTACTTTAGTCGGCATTGTGCCTTTTGTATTTAATTCCGATGCAATTTCTGTGTTTCATCGTCAATAGGAAGGTCAGAGGGATACAGTGAACCTCATGCGAAGCATCAGAATCTATAACTAGTGTCACAGGAATGGATCAAGTTATAGTCAGTAAGAAGAGTCAGTCTTCTTGTACTTAAGTCGGCATTGAGCCTTTACTATTTCATTCCGATGCAATTTCTGTGTTTCATCGTCAATAACAAGGTCCAAAGGATACAGTAAACCTGAAGTGAAGCATCGGAATCTATAACTAGTGTCACACGAATGGTTCAAAACATAGACAGTAGGAAGAGTCAGTCATCTTGTACTTAAGTCGGCATTGTGCCTTTTGTATTTAATTCCGATGCAATTTCTGTGTTTCATCGTCAATAAGAAGGTCAGAGAGATACAGTAAACCTGAAGTGAAGCATTGGAATCTACAACTAGTGTCACACGGATGGTTGAAACATAGACAGTACAAAGAGTCAGTCTTCTTGTACTTAAGTCGGCATTGAGCCTTTTCTATTTCATTCCGATGCAATTTCTGTGTTTCATTGTCAATACGAAGGTCCAAGGGATACGGTAAACCTGAAGTGAATCATCGGAATCTATAACTAGTGTCACAGGAATGGTTCAAATCATACACTGTAAGAAGAGTCAGTCTTCTTGTACTTAAGTCTGCATTGTGCCTTTTGTATTTAATTCCGATCCAATTTCTGTGTATCATCGTCAATAACAAGGTCAGAGGGATGCAGTAAACCTGAAGTGAAGTATCGGAATCTATAACTAGTGTCACAGGAATGGTTCAAAACAGTCAGTAAGCAGGGTCAGGCTTCTTGTACTTAAGTCGGCATTGTGCCTTTTGTATCTGATTCCGATGCAATTTCTGTGTTTCGTTGCCAATACGAAGGTGCAAAGGATACAGTAAACTTGAAGTGAAGCATCGGAATCTATAACTAATGTCACAGGAATCGTTCAAAACATAGACAGTAGGAAGAGTCAGTCTTCTTGTACTTAAGTCGGCATTGTGCCTTTTCTATTTAATTCCGATGCAATTTCTGTGATTCATCGTCAATAAGAAAGTCCAAGGGATACAGTAACCTGAAGTGAAGCATCGGAATCTGTAACTAGTGTCACAGGAATGGATCAAGATATAGTCAGTAAGAAGAGTCAGTCTTCTTGTACTTAAGTCGGCATTGTGCCTTTTCTTATTAATTCCGAGGCAATTTCTGTGTTTCATCGTCAAAAAGGAGGTCAGAGGGATACAGTAAACCTGAAGTGAAGCATTGGAATCTATATCTATCGTCACTGGAATGGTTCAACACATAGTCAGTAAGAAGAGTTAGTCTTCTTGTACTTAAGTCGGCATTGTGCCTTTTGTATTTAATTCCGATGCAATTTCTGTGTTTCACCGTTAATAAGAAGGTCCAAGGGATACAGTAATCCTGAAGTGAAGCATCGGAATGTGTAACTAGGGTCACAGGAATGGTTCTATTCATAGACACGAAGAAGAGTCAGTCTGCTTGTACTGAAGACGGCATTGTGCCTTTTCTATTTAATTCCGATGCAATTACAGTGTTTCTTCGTCAATAAGAAGGTCAGAGGGATACAGTGAACCTGAGGTGAAGCATCGGAATCTATAACTAGTTTCACAGGAATGGTTCAAACCATAGACACTATGTAGGGTCAGTCTGCTTGTACTTAAGACGGCATTGTGCCTTTTCTATTTAATTCCGATGCAATTTCTGTGTTTCATCGTCAATAAGAAGATCAGAGGGATACAGTCAACCTGTGGTGAAGCATCGGAATCTATAACTAGTGTCACAGGAATGGTTCAAAACATAGACAGTAGGAAGAGTCAGACTTCTTTTACTTAAATCGGCATTGTGCCTTTTCTATTTAATTCCGATGCAATTACTGTGTTTCGTCGTCAATAAGAAGGTCAGAGGGATACAGTAAACCTGAAGTGAAGCATCGGAATCTCTAACTAGTGTCACAGGAATGGTTCAACACATAGTCAGTAAGAAGTGTCAGTCTTCTTGTACTTAAGTCGGCATTGTGGCCTTTGTATTTTAATTACGATGCAATTTCTGTGTTTCATCGTCAATAAGAAGGTCCAATGGATACAGTAAACCTGAAGTGAAGCATTGTAAATCTATTACTAGTGTCACAGGCATGGATCAAGATATAGTCAGTAAGAAGAGTCAGTCTTCTTGTACTTAAGTCGGCATTGTGCCTTTTCTACTTAATTCCGATGCAATTTCTGTTTTCATCGTCAATAAGAAGGTCAGAGGGATACAGTGAACCTGAGGTGAAGCATCAGAACATATAACTAGTGTCTCAGGAATGGTTCAAAACATAGACAGTAGGAAGAGTCAGACTTCTTTTACTTAAGTCGGCATCGTGCCTTTTGTATTTAATTCCGATGCAATTTCTGTGTTTCATCGTCAATAAGAGGGTCCTAGGGATAGAGTAAACCTGAAGTGAAGCATCGGAATCTATAACGAGTGTCACCGGAATGGTTCATAGCATAGATAGTAGGAAGAGTCAGTCTTCTTGTACTTAAGTCGGCATTGAGCCTTTTCTATTTAATTCCGATGCAATTTCTGTGATTCATCGCCAATTATAACGTCCAAGGGATACAGTAAACCTGAAGTGAAGCATCGGAATCTATAACTAGTGTCACACGGATGGTTCAAACATAGACAGTAGCAAGAGTCGGTCTTCTTGTACTTAAGTCGGCATTGAGACTTTTCTATTTCATTCCGATGCAATTTCTGTGTTTCATCGTCAATAACAAGGTCCAAAGAATACAGTAAACCTGAAGTGAAGCATCGGAATCTATAACTAGTGTCACACGAATGGTTCAAATCATAGGCAGTAGGAAGAGTCAGTCTTCTTGTACTTAAGTCGGCATTGAGCATTTTCTATTTCATTCCGATGCAATTTCTGTGTTTCATCGTCAATAAGAAGGTCCTAGGGATAGAGTAAACCTGAAGTGAAGCATCGGAATCTATAACGAGTGTCACCGGAATGGTTTAAAGCATAGATAGTAAGAAGAGTCACTCTTCTTGTACTTAATTCGGCATTGAGCCTTTTCTATTTAATTCCGATGCAATTTCTGAGTTTCATCGTCAATAAGAAGGTCCAAGGGATACTGTAAACCTGAAGTGAAGCATCGGAATCTATAACTTGTTTCACACGGATGGTTCAAAGATAGACAGTAGGAAGAGTCAGTGTTCTTGTACTTAAGTCGGCATTGGGCCTTTTCTATTTCATTCCGATGCAATTTCTGTGTTTCATCGTCAATAACAAGGTCCAAAGGATACAGTAAACCTGAAGAGAAGCATCGGTATCTATAACTAGTGTCACACGAATGGTTCAAACATAGACAGTAGAAAGAGTCAGTCTTCTTGTACTTAAGTCGGCATTGTGCCTTTTGTATTTAATTCCGATGCAATTTCCGTGTTTCATCGTCAATAAGAAGGTCAGAGGGATACGGTAATCCTGAAGTGAATCATCGGAATCTGTAACTAGTGTCACAGGAATGGTTCAATACATAGACAGTATGAAGGGTAAGTCTTCTTGTACTTAAGTCGGCATTGTGCCTTTTGTATTTAATTCCGATGCAATTTCTGTGTTTCATCGTCAATAGGAAGGTCAGATGGATACAGTGACCTGAGGTGAAGTATCAGAATCTATAACTAGTGTCACAGGATTGGTTCAAAACATATACAGTAGGAAGAGTCAGACTTCTTTTACTTTAGTCGGCATTGTGCCTTTTGTATTTAATTCCGATGAAATTTCTGTGTTTCATCGTCAATAGGTAGGTCAGAGGGATACAGTGAACCTGAGGAGAAGCACCAGAATCCATAACTTGTGTCACAGGAATGGTTCAAAACATAGACAGTTGGAAGAGTCAGTCCTCTTGTACTTAAGTCCGCATTGTGCCTTTTATATTTAATTTCGATGCAATTTCTGTGTTTCGTCGCCAATAAGAAGGTCCAAAAGATACAGTAAACTTGAAGTGAAGCATCGGAATCTATAACTAATGTCACAGGAATCGTTCAAAACATAGACAGTAGGAAGAGTCAGTCTTCTTGTACTTAAGTCGGCATTGTGCCTTTTCTATTTAATTCCGATGCAATTTCTGTGTTTCATCGTCAATAAGAAGGTGCAAGGGATACAGTAACCTGAAGTGAAGCATCGGAATCTATAACTAGTGTCACAGGAATGGATCAAGATATAGTCAGTAAGAAGAGTCAGTCTTCTTGTACTTAAGTCGGCTTTGTGCCTTTTCTATTTCATTCCGATGCAATTTCTGTGTTTCATCGTCAAAAAGGCGGTCAGAGGGATACAGTAAACCTGAAGTGAAGCATCGGAATCTATAACTAGTGTCACAGGAATGGTTCAACACATAGTCGGTAAGAAGAGTTAGTCTTCTTGTACTTAAGTCGGCCTTGTGCCTTTTGTATTTAATTCCGATGCAATTTCTGTGTTTCATCGTCAATACGAAGGTCCAAGGGATACAGTAATCCTGACGTGAAGCATCGGAATGTGTAACTAGCGTCACAGGAATGGTTCAAATCATAGACACTAAGAAGAGTCAGTCTGCTTGTACTGAAGACGGCATTGTGCCTTTTCTATTTAATTCCGATGCAATTACTGTGTTTCTTCGTCAATAAGAAGGTCAGAGGGATACAGTGAACCTGAGATGAAGCATCGGAATCTATAACTAGTCTCACAGCAATGGTTCAAACCATAGACACTATGAAGAGTCAGTCTGCTTGTACTTAAGACGGCATTGTGCCTTTTCTATTTAATTCCGATGCAATTTCTGAGTTTCATCGTCAATAAGAAGGTCCTACGGATACAGGAAACCTGAAGTGAAGCATCGGAATCTATAACTAGTGTCACACAGATGGTTCAAACATAGACAGTAGGAAGAGTCAGTCTTCTTGTACTTAAGTCGGCATTGAGGCTTTTCTATTTCATTCCGATGCAATTTCTGTGTTTCATCGTCAATAACAAGGTCCAAAGGATACAGTAATCCTGAAGTAAAGCATCTGAATCTATAACTAGTGTCACACGAATGGTTCAAAACATAGACAGTAGGAAGAGTCAGTCTTCTTGTACTTAAGTCGGCATTGTGCCTTTTGTATTTAATTCCGATGCAATTTCTGTGTTTCATCGTCAATAAGAAGGTCCAAGGGATACAGTAACCCGAAGGGAAGCATCGGAATCTATTACTAGTGTCACAGGAATGGATCAAGTTATAGTCAGTAAGAAGAGTCAGTCTTCTTGTACTTAAGTCGGCATTGTGCCTTTTCTATTTAATTCCGATGCAATTTCTGTGTTTCATCGTCAAAAAGGAGGTCAGAGGGATACAGTAAACCTGAAGTGAAGCATCGGAATCTATAACTAGTGTCACAGGAATGGTTCGACACATAGTCAGTAAGAAGAGTTAGTCTTCTTGTACTTAAGTCGGCATTGTGCCTTTTGTATTTAATTCCGATGCAATATCAATGTTTCATCGTTAATACGAAGGTCCAAGGGATACAGTAAACCTGAAGTGAAGCATCGGAATGTGTAACTAGCGTCACAGGGATGGTTCAAATCATAGACACTAAGAAGAGTCTGTCTGCTCGTACTGAAGACGGCATTGTGTCTTTTCTATTTCATTCCGATGCAATTACTAAGTTTCTTCGTCAATAATAAGGTCAGAGGGATACCTTCGACCTGAGGTGAATCATCGGAATTTATAACTAGTTTCACAGGAATGGTTCAAACCATAGACACTATGAAGAGTCAGTCTGCTTGTACTTAAGACGGCATTGTGCCTTTTCTATTAAATTCCGATGCAATTTCTGTGTTTCATCGTCAATAAGAAGGTCAGAGGGATACAGTCAACCTGTGGTGAAGCATCGGAATCTATAACTAGTGTCACAGGAATGGTTCAAAACATAGACAGTATTAAGAGTCAGACTTCTTTTACTTAAGTGGGCATTGTGCCTTTTCTATTTAATTCCGGTGCAATTACTGTGTTTCATCGTCAATAAGAAGGTCAGAGGGATACAGTAAACCTGAAGTGTAGCATCGGAATCTGTAACTAGTGTCACAGGAATGGTTCAACACATAGACAGTAAGAAGAGTCAGTCTTCTTGTACTTAAGTCGGCATTGTGCCTTTTGTATTTAATTACGATGCAATTTCTGTTTTTCATCGTCAATAAGAAGGTCCAAGGGATACAGTAAACCTGAAGTGAAGCATTGTAAATCTATAACTAGTGTCACAGGCATGGATCAAGATATAGTCAGTAAGAAGAGTCAGTCTTCTTGTACTTAAGTCGGCATTGTGCCTTTTCTACTTAATTCCGATGCAATTTCTGTGTTTCATCGTCAATAAGAATGTCAGAGGGATACAGTGAACCTGAGGTGAAGCATCAGAATCTATAACTAGTGTCACAGGAATGGTTCAAAATATAGACAGTAGGAAGAGTCAGACTTCTTTTACTTAAGTCGGCATTGTGCCTTTTATATTTAATTCCGATTCAATTCCTGTGTTTCGTCGCCAATGAGAAGGTCCATAGGATACAGTAAACCTAAAGTGAAGCATCGGAATCCATAACTAATGTCACAGGAATCGTTCAAACATAGACAGTAAGAAGAGTCAGTCTTCTTGTACTTAAGTCGGCATTGTGCATTTTGTATTTAGTTCCGATGCAATTTCTGTGTTTCATCGTCAATAAGAAGGTCCAAGGGATGCAGTAAACATGAAGTGAAGCATCGGAATCTATAACTAGTATCACAGGAACGGATCAAGGAATAGTCAGTAAGAAGAGTCAGTCTTCTTGTACTTAAGTCGGCATTGTGCCTTTACTATTTAATTCCGATGCAATATCTGTGTTTCATCGTCAATAAGAAAGTCAGAGGGATACAGTGAACCTGAGGTGAAGCACCGGAATCTATAACTAGTGTCACAGGAATGGTTCAATCATAGACAGTAGGAAGAGTCAGTCTTCTTGTACTTAAGTCGGCATTGTGCCTTTTCCATTTAAATCAGATGCAATTTCTGTGTTTCGTCGACGATAAGAAGGTCCAAAGGATACAGTAAACCTAAAGTGAAGCATCGTAATCCATAACTAATGTCACAGGAATCGTTCAAAAATAGACAGTAGGAACAGTCAGTCTTCTTGTACTTAAGTCGGCATTGTGCCTTTTGTATTTAGTTCCGATGCAATTTCTGTGTTTCATCGTCAATAAGAAGGTCCTAGGGTTACAGTAAACCTGAAGTGAAGCATTGGAATCTTCAACTAGTGTCACAGGAATGGTTCAAAACATAGTCAGTAAGAAGAGTCAGTCTTCTTGTAATTAAGTCGGCATTGTGGATTTTCTATTTAATTCCGATGCAATTTCTGTGTTTCATCGTTAATAAGAACGTCCAAAGCATACAGTAAACCTGAAGTGAAGCGTAGGAATCTATAACTAGTGTCACAGGAATGGTTCAAAACATAGACAGTAAGAAGAGTCAGTCTTCTTGTACTTACGTTGGCAATGTGCCCGTTTCAATTTAATTCCTATGCAATTACTGTGTTTCATCGTCAATAAGAAGGTCAGAGGGATACAGTAAACCTGAAGTGAAGCATCGGAATCTCTACCGAGTGTAACAGGAATGGTTCAACACATAGTCAGTAAGAAGAGTCAGTCTGCTTGAACTTAAGACGGCATTGTGCCTTTTCTATATAATTCCGATGCAATTTATGTGTTTTATCGTCAATAAGAAGGTCCAAGGGATACAGTTAACCTGAAGTGAAGCGTCGGAATATATAACTAGACACAGGAATGGTTCATACAAAGTAAGTAAGAAGAGTCAGTCTTCTAGTACTTAAGTCGGCAATGTGCCTTTTGTATTTAATTCAGATGCTATTTCTGTGTTTCATCGTCAATAAGAAGGTCCAAGGGATACAGTAAACCTGAAGTGAAGCATCGGAATCTATAACTAGAGTCACAGGAATGGTTCAAAACATAGACAGTAGGAAGAGTCGGTCATCTTGTACTTATGTTGGCATTGTGCATTTTGTATTTAATTCCGATGCACTATCTGTGTTTCATCGTCAATAAGAAGGTCCAAGGGATACAGTTAACCTGAAATGAAGCATCGAAATCTATAACTAGTGTCACAGGAATGGTTCAAAACAAAGACAGTAGTAAGATTCAGTCTACATGTACTTAAGTCGGCATTGTGCCTTTTGTATCTAATTCCTTTGCAATTACTGTGTTTCATCGTCAATAAAAAAGTCAGAGGGATACAGTAAACCTGAGGTGAAGCATCGGAATCTCTAACTAGTGTAACAGGAATGGTTCAACACATAGTCAGTAAGAAGAGTCAGTCAACTTGTATTTAAGACGGCATTGTGCCTTTTCTATTTAATTTTGATGCAATTTCTGTGTTTCATCGTCAATAAGAAGGTCCAAGGGATACAGTAAACCTGAAGTGAAGCACCGGAATCTGTAACTAGCGTCACAGGAAAGGTTCAAACATAGACACTTAAAAGAGTCAGTCTGCTTGTACTTAAGACGGCATTGGGCCTTTTCTATTTAATTCCGATGGCATTTCTGTGTTTCATCGTCTATAAGAAGGTCAGAGGGATACAGTGAACCTGAGGTTAAGAATCGGAATTTATAACTAGTGTCACAGGAATGGTTCAAAACATAGACAGTAGGAAGAGTCAGTCTTCTTGTGATTAAGTCGGCATTGTGGATTTTCTATTTAATTCCGATGCAATTTCTGTGTTTCATCGTCAATAAGAACGTCCAAGGCATAAAGTAAACCTGAAGTGAGGCATCGGAATCTATAACTAGTGTCATAGGAATGTTTCAAAGCATAGACAGTAAGAAGAGACAGTCTTCTTGTACTTATGTTGGCAATGTGCCCGTTTCAATTTAATTCCTATGCAATTACTGTGTTTCATCGTCAATAAGAAGGTCAGAGGGATACAGTAAACCTGGAGAGCAGCAACGGAATCTATAACTACAGGCACAGGAATGGATCAAGATATAGTCAGTAAGAAGAGTCAGTCTTCTTTTACATAAGTCGGCATTGTGCCTTTTGTATTTAATTCCGATGCACTATCTGTGTTTCATCGTCAATAAGAAGGTAAAAGGGATAACAGCAGGAAGATTCAGTTTACACGTACTTAAGTCGGCATTGTGCCTTTTGTATTTATTTCCGATGCAATTTCTGTGTTTCATCGTCAATGCGAAGGTCAGAGGGATACAGTTAACCTGAAGTGAAGCATCTGAATCTATAACTACTGTCACAGGAATGGTTCAAAGCATACTCAGTAAGAAGAGTCAGTCTTCTTGTACTTAGGTCGGCATTATGCCTTTTGTATTTAATTCCGATGCAATTCATGTGTTTCATCGTCAATAAGAGGGTCCAAAGGATACAGTAAACCTGAAGTGAAGCATCGGAATCTCTAACTAGTGTAACAGGAATTGTTCAACACAAAGTCAGTAAGAAGAGTCAGTCTGCTTGTACTTAAGACGGCATTGTGCCTTTTCTATTTAATTCCGATGCAATTTCTGTGTTTCATCGTCAATAAGAAGGTCCAAGGGAAACAGAAAACCTGAAGTGAAGCATCGAAATCTGTAACTAGCGTCACAGGAATGGTTCAAATTATAGACACTAAGAAGAGTCAGTCTGCTTGTACTTAAGACGGTATTGTGACTTTTCTATTTAATTCCGATGCAATTTCTGTGTTTCATCGTCAATAGGAAGGTCCAAGGCATAGAGTAAACCAGAAGTGAATCATCGGAATCTATAACTAGTGTCACAGGAATTGTTCAAAACATAGTGAGTCAGAAAAGTCAGTCTTCTTGTACTTAAGTCGGCATTGTGCCTTTTATATTTAATTTCGATACCATTTCTGTGTTTCATCGTCAATAAAAAGGTCCAAGGAATACAGTAAACCTGAAGAGGAGCATCGGAATCTATAACTAGAGGCACAGGAATGGATCAAGTTATAGTCAGTAAGAAGAGTCAGTCTTCTTGTACTTAAGTCGGCATTGTGCTTTTCTATTTAATTCCGATGCAATTTCTGTGTTTCATCGTCAAAAAGAAGGTCAGAGGGATACAGTAAACCTGAAGTGAAGCATCGGAATCTATAACTAGTGTCACCATAATGGTTCAACACAAAGTCAGTAAGAAGAGTCAGTCTGCTTGTACTTAAGACGGCATTGTGCCTTTTCTATTTAATTCCGAAGCAATTTCTGTGTTTCATCGTCAATAAGAAGGTCCAAGGGATACAGTAAACCTGAAGTGAAGCATCGAAATCTGTAACTAGCGTCACAGGAATGGTTCAAAATATAGACACTAAGAAGAGTCAGTCTGCTTGTACTTAAGACGGCATTGTGCCTCTTTTATTTAATCCCGATGTAATTTCTGTGTTTCATCGTCAATAAGAAGGTCAGAGGGATACAGTGAACCTGAGGAGAAGCTTCGGAATCTATAACTAGTGTCACATGAATGGTTCAAATTATAGTCAGTAAGAAGAGTCAACCTTTTTGTACATAAGTCGGCATTGTGCCTTTTGTATTTAATTCCGATGCAATTTCTGTGTTTCATCGTCAGTAAAAAGGTCCAAGGGATACAGTAAACCTGGAGTGAAGCATCGGAACCTATAACTAATGCCACAGGAATTGATCAAGGTATAGTCAGTAAGAAGAGTCAGTCTTCTTGTACTTAAACGTCATTGTGCCTTTTGTATTTAATTCCGATGCAATTTCTGTATTTCGTCAACATTAAGAAGGCCCAAGGGATACAATATACCTGAAGTGAAGCATCGGAATCCATAACTAGTGTCACAGGAATGGCTCAAAACATAGACAGTAGGCAGAGACAGTCTTCTTGTACATAAGTCGGCATTGTGCCTTTTCTATATAATTCCGATGTAATTTCTGCGTTTCGTCGTCAATAAGAAGGTCCAAGGGATACAGTAAACCTGAAGTGAAGCATCGGATTCTATAACTAGTGTCACAGGAATGGTTCAATACATAGTCAGTAAGAAGAGTCAGTCCTTGTACTTAAGGCGGCATTGTGCTTTTTGTATTTAATTTCGATGGAATTTCTGTGTTTCATCGTCAATAAGAAGGGTCAAGGGATACAGTACACCTGAAGTGGGCATCGGAATGTATAACTAGTGTCACAGGAATGGTTCAAAACATAGACAGTAAGAAGAGTCAGTCCTCTTGTACTTAAGTCGGCATTGTGCCCTTTTCAATTTAATTCCGATGCAATTACTGTGACTCATCGTCAATACGAATGTCAGAGGGATACAGTAAACCTGAAGTGAAGCATCGGAATCTCTAACTAGTGTAACAGAAATGGTTCAAAACAAAGGCAGTGGGGAGAATCAGTCTACATGTACTTAAGTCGGCATTGTGCCTTTTGTATTTATTTCCGATGCAATTTCTGTGTCTCATCGTCAATACGAAGGTCAGAGGGATACAGTAAACCTGAAGTAGAGCATCGGAATCTATAACTAGTGTCACAGGAATGGTTCGAATCATAGACAGTAAGAAGAGTCAGTCTTCATGTACTTAAGTCGTCATTGTGCCCTTTTCGATTTAATTCCGATGCAATTTCTGAGTTTCATCGTCAATAAAAAAGTCAGAGGGATACAGTAAACCTGAAGTGAAGCATCGGAATCTCTAACTAGTGTAACAGGAATGGTTCAACACATAGTCAGTAAGAAGAGTCAGTCTGCTTGCACTTAAGACGACATTGTGCCTTTTCTATTTAATTCCGATGCAATTTCTGTGTTTCATCGTCAATAAGAAGGTCCAAGGGATACAGTAAACCTGAAGTGAAGCATCTGAATCTATAACTAGTGTCACAGGAATGGTTCATAACATAGACAGTAGGAAGAGTCAGTCTTCTTGTACTTAAGTTGGCATTGTGCCTTTTGTATTTAATTCCGATGCACTCCCTGCGTTTCATCTTCAATAAGAAGGCCCAAGGGATACAGTAAACCTGAAATGAAGCATCGGAATCTATAACTAGTGTCACAGGAATGGTTCAAAACACAGACAGTAGGAAGATTCAGTCTACATGTACTTAAGTCGGCAATGTGCCTTTTGTATTTATTTCCGATGTAATATCTGTGTTTCATCGTCAATACGAAGGTCAGAGGGATACAGTAAACCTGAAGTGAAGCATCGGAATCCATAACTAGTGTCACAGGAATGGTTCAAAGCATACCCAGTAAGAGGAGTCATCCTTCTTGTACTTAAGTCGGCATTGTGCCTTTTGTATTTAATTCCGATGCAATTCCTGTGTTTTATCGTCAATAAGATGGTGCTAGGGATACAGTAAACCTGAAGTAGAGCATCGGAATCTGTAACTAGTGTCACAGGAATGGTTCGAAACGTAGACAGTAAGAAGAGTCAGTCTTCTTGTACTGAAGTCTGCATTGTGCCCTTTTCAATTAAATTCCGAAGCAATTACTGTGATTCATCGTCAATAAAAAAGTCAGAGGGATACAGTAAACCTGAAGTGAAGCATCGGAATCTCTAACTAGCGTAACAGGAATGGTTCAACACAAAGTCAGTAAGAAGAGTCAGTCTGCTTGTACTTAAGACGGCATTGTGCCTTTTCTATTTAATTCCGAAGCAATTTCTGTGTTTCATCGTCAATAAGAAGGTCCAAGGGATACAGTAAACCTGAAGTGAAGCATCGAAATCTGTAACTAGCGTCACAGGAATGGTTCAAAATATAGACACTAAGAAGAGTCAGTCTGCTTGTACTTAAGACGGCATTGTTCCTCTTTTATTTAATTCCGATGTAATTTCTGTGTTTCATCGTCAATAAGAAGGTCAGAGGGATACAGTGAACCTGAGGTGAAGCTTCGGAATCTATAACTAGTGTCACATGAATGGTTCAAATTATAGTCAGTAAGAAGAGTCAACCTCTTTGTACATAAGTCGGCATTGTGCCTTTTGTATTTAATTCCGATGCAATTTCTGTGTTTCATCGTCAGTAAAAAGGTCCAAGGGATACAGTAAACCTGGTGTGAAGCATCGGAACCTATAACTAATGCCACAGGAATTGATCAAGGTATAGTCAGTAAGAAGAGTCAGTCTTCTTGTACTTAAACGTCATTGTGCCTTTTGTATTTAATTCCGATGCAATTTCTGTATTTCGTCAACATTAAGAAGGCCCAAGGGATACAATATACCTGAAGTGAAGCATCGGAATCCATAACTAGTGTCACAGGAATGGTTCAAAACATAGACAGTAGGCAGAGGCAGTCTTCTTGTACATAAGTCGGCATTGTGCCTTTTCTATATAATTCCGATGTAATTTCTGCGTTTCGTCGTCAATAAGAAGGTCCAAGGGATACAGTAAACCTGAAGTGAAGCATCGGATTCTATAACTAGTGTCACAGGAATGGTTCAATACATAGTCAGTAAGAAAAGTCAGTCCTTGTACTTAAGTCGGCATTGTGCCTTTTGTATTTAATTTCGATGGAATTTCTGTGTTTCATCGTCAATAAGAAGGGTCAAGGGATACAGTACACCTGAAGTGGGCATCGGAATGTATAACTAGTGTCACAGGAATGGTTCAAAACATAGACAGTAAGAAGAGTCAGTCCTCTTGTACTTAAGTCGGCATTGTGCCCTTTTCAATTTAATTCCGATGCAATTACTGTGACTCATCGTCAATACGAATGTCAGAGGGATACAGTAAACCTGAAGTGAAGCATCGGAATCTATAACTAGTGTCACAGGAATGGATCAAGTTATAGTGAGTAAGTGGAGTCAGTCTTCTTGTACGTAAGACGGCATTGTGCCTATTGTATTTAATTCTGATGCAATTTCTGTATTTCATCGTCAATAAGAAGGTCCAAGGGATACAGTAAACCTGAAGTGAAGCATCGGAATCCATAACTAGTGTCACAGGAATGGTTCAAAGCATACCCAGTAAGAGGAGTCATTCTTCTTGTACTTAAGTCGGCATTGTGCCTTTTGTTTTTAGTTCCGATGCAATTTCTGTGTTTCATCGTCAATAAGAAGGTCCTAGGGAAACAGTAAACCTGAAGTGAAGCATCGGAATCTATAACTAGTGTCACAGCAATGGTTCAAAACATCGTCTGTAAGAAGAGTCAGTCTTCTTGTACTTAAGTCGGCATTGTGCCTTTTGTATTTAATTCCGATGCAAATTCTGTGTTTCATCGTCAATACGGAGGTCCGAGGGATACAGTAAACCTGAAGTGAAGCATCGGAATCTATAACTAGTGTCACAGCAATGCTTCAAATCATAGTCAGTAAGAAGAGTCAGTCTTCTTGTACTTAAGTCGGCTTTGTGCCTTTTGTATTTAATTCCGATGCAATATCTGTGTTTCATCGTTAATAAGAAGGTCACAGGGAAACAGTAAACGTGAAGTGAAGCATCGGAATCTACAACTAGTATCACAGGAATGGTTCAAATCATAGTCAGTAAAAAGAGGCAGTCTTCTTGTACTTAAGTCGGCATTGTGCCTTTTGTATTTGATTCCGATGCAATATCTGTATTTCATCGTTAATAAGAAGGTCAGAGGGATACAGTAAACCTTAAGTGAAGCATCGGAATCTACAACTAGTGTCACAGGAATGGTTCAAATTATAGTCAGTAAGAAGAGTCAACATTCTTGTACATAAGTCGGCATTGTGCCCTTTCTATTTAATCCCGATGCAATTTCTGTGTTTCATCGTCAATAAGATGGGCCTAGGGATACAGTAAACCTGAAGTGAAGCATCGCAATCTGTAACTAGTGTCACAGGAATGGTTCAAACATAGACACTAAGAAGAGTCAGTCTGCTTGTCCTTAAGACGGCATTGTGCCTTTTCTATTTAATTCCGATGCAATTTCTGTGTTTCATCGTCAATAAGATGGTCAGAGGGATACAGTGAAAATGAGATGAAGCATCGGAATCTATAACTAGTGTCACAGGAATGGTTCAAAACATAGACAGTAGGAAGAGTCAGTCTTCTTGTACTTAAGTCGGCATTGTGCCTTTTCTATTTAATTCCGAAACAAATTCAGTGTTTCGTCGCCAATAAGAAGGTCCAAAGGATACAGTACACCTGAAGTGAATCATCGGAATCTATAGCTAGTGTCATAGGAATGGTTCAAAACATTGTCAGTAAGAAAAGTCAGTCTTCTTGTACTTTAGTCGGCATTGTGCATTTTGTATTTAATTCCGATGCAATTTCTGTATTTCATCGTCAATACGAAGGTCAGAGGGATACAGTCAACCAGACGTGATGCAACATAATCTATAACTCGTGTCACGGGTAATGTTTCAAATCATAGTCAGTAAGAAAAGTCAGTCTTCTTGTACTTAAGTAGGCATTGTGCCTCTTGTATTTAATTCCGATGCAATATCTGTGTTTCATCGTTAATAAGAAGGTCAGAGGGATGCAGTAAACCAGAAGTGAAGCATCGGAATCTACAACTAGTGTCACAGGAATGGTTCAAATCATAGTCAGTAAGAAGAGTCAGTCTTCTTGTACTTAAGTCGGCATTGTGCCTTTTGTGTTTCATTCCGATGCAATTTCTGTGTTTCATCGTCACTAAGAATGTCCAAGGGATACAGTAAACCTGAAGTGAAGCTTCGGAATCTATAACTAGTGTCACAGGAATGGATCAAGTTATAGTGAGTAAGTGGAGTCAGTCTTCTTGTACGTAAGACGGCATTGTGCCTATTGTATTTAATTCTGATGCAATTTCTGTATTTCATCGTCAATAAGAAGGTCCAAGGGATACAGTAAACCTGAAGTGAAGCATCGGAATCCATAACTAGTGTCACAGGAATGGTTCAAAACATAGAGAGTAGGAAGAGTCAGTCTTCTTGTACATAAGTCGGCATTGTGCCTTTTCTATTTAATTCCGATGCAATTTCTGTGTTTCATCGTCAATACGAAGGTTCAAGGGATACAGTAAATCTGAAGTGAAGCATCGGAATGTGTAACTAGCGCCACAGGAATGGTTCAAAACATAGACACTAAGAAGAGTCAGTCTGCTTGTCCTTAAGACGGCATTGTGCCTTTTCTATTTAATTCCGATGCAATTTCTGTGTTTCATCGTCAATACGAAGGTCAGAGGGATACAGTAAACCTGAAGTGAAGCATGGGAATCTATAACTAGCGTCACAGGAATGGTTCAAAACATAGACAGTAAGAAGAGTCAGTCCTCTTGTACTTAAGTCGGCATTTAGAGATTTGTATTTAGTTCCGATGCTATTTCTGCGATTCATCGTTAATAAGAAGGTCCAAGGGATACAGTAAACCTGAAGTGAAGCATCGGAATCCATAACTAGTGTCACAGGAATGGTTCAAAACATAGAGAGTAGGAAGAGTCAGTCTTCTTGTACATAAGTCGGCATTGTGCCTTTTCTATTTAATTCCGATTCAATTTCTGTGTTTCATCGTCAATAAGATGGTCAGGGGGATACAGTAAACCTGAAGTGAAGCACTGGAATCTAGAACGTTTGTCACAGGAATGGTTCAAAACATAGACAGTAAGAAGGGTCCGTCTTCTTGTACTTATGTATTCATTGTGCCTTTTGTATTTAATTCCGATGCAATTTCTGTGTTACATCGTCAATAAGTAGGTCCAAGGTATACAGTTAACCTGAAGTGAAGCATCGGAATCTATAACTAGTGTCACAGGAATGGTTCAAAACATAGACAGTAAGAAGAGTCAGTCTTCTTCTACTTAAGTCGGCATTGTGACTTTTGTATTTAATTCCGATGCAATTTTTGTGTTTCATCGTCAATAAGAAGGTCCAAGGGATACAGTAAACCTGAAATGAAGCATCGGAATGTGTAACTAGCGTCACAGGAATGGTTCAGAGCATAGACAGTAGGAAGAGTCAGTCTTCTTGTACTTAAGTCGGCATTGTGCCTTTTCTATTTAATTCCGAAACAAATTCTGTGTTTCGTCGCCAATAAGAAGGTCCAAAGGATATAGTAAACCTGAAGTGAATCATCGGAATCTATAACTAGTGTCACAGGAATGGTTCAAAACATTGTCAGTAAGAAAAGTCAGTCTTCTTTTACTTAAGTCGGCATTGTGAATTTTGTATTTAATTCCGATGCAATTTCTGTATTTCATCGTCAATACGAAGGGCAGAGGGATACAGTCAACCAGACGTGATGCATCATAATCTATAACTAGTGTCACGGGTAATGGTTCAAATCATAGTCAGTAGGAAAAGTCAGTCTTCTCGTACTTAAGTAGGCATTGTGCCTTTTGTATTTAATTCCGATGCAATATCTGTGTTTCATCGTTAATGAGAAGGTCAGAGGGATGCAGTAAACCTGAAGCGAAGCATCGGAATGTGTAACTAGCGTCACAGGAATGGTTCAAAACATAGACATTAAGAAGAGTCAGTCTGCTTGTACTTAAGACGGCATTGTGCCTTTTCTATTTAATTCCGATGCAATTTCTGTGTTTCATCGTCATTAAGAAGGTCAGAGGGATACAGTGAACCGCAAGTGAAGCATCGGAATTTCTAACTAGTGTCACAGGAATGGTTTTACATATAGTCAGTAAGAAGAGTCAGTCTTCTTGTACTTAAGTCGGCAGTGTGCCTTTTGTATTTCATTCCGATGCACTATCTGTGTTTCATCGTCAATAAGAAGGTGCAAGGGATACAGTACACCTGAAATGAAGCATCGCAATCTATATGTAGTGTCACAGGAATGGTTCAAACATAGACAGTAGGAAGATTCAGTCTACATGTACCTAAGTCGGCATTGTGCCTTCTGTATTTATATCCGAGGCAGTTTCTGTATTTCATCGTCAATAAGAAGGTCAGAGGGATACAGTAAACCTGAAGTGAAGCATCGGAATCTAAAACTTGTGTCAAAGGAATGGTTCAAAACATAGTCAGTAAGAAGAGTCAGTCTTCTTGTACTTAAGTCGGCATTGTGCCTTTTGTATTTAATTCCGATGCAATTTCTGTGTTTCGTCGTAAATAAGAAGATCCAAGGGATACAGTAAACCTGAAGTGAAGCATCGGAATCTATAACTAGTGTTCACAGGAATGGATCAAGATATAGTCAGTAAGAATAGTCAGTCTTCTTGTTCTTAAGTCGGCATTGTGCCATTTCAATTTAATTCCGATAAAATTTCTGTGTTTCATCGTCAAAAAGATGGTCAGAGGGATACAGTAAACCTGAAGTGATGCATCGGAATCTATAACTAGTGTCAAAGGAATGGTTAAAAACATAGACAGTAGGAGGAGTCAGTCATCTTCTACTTAAGTTGGCATTGTGCCTTTTGTATTTAATTCCGATGCACTATCTGTGTTTCATCGTCAATAAGAAGGTCCAAGGGATACAGTAAACCAGAAATGAAGCATCGGAATCTATAACTAGTGTCACAGAAATGGTTCAAAACATAGACAGTTGGAAGATTCAGTCTACATGTACTTAAGTAGGCATTGTGCCTTTTGTATTTATTTCCGATGCAATTTCTGTATTTCATCGTCAATACGAAGGTCAGAGGGATACAGTAAACCTGAAGTGAAGCATCGGAATCTATAAGTAGTGTCACAGGAATGGTTCAAACATAGTCAGTAAGAAGAGTCAGTCTTTTTGTACTTAATTCGGCATTGTGCCCCTTTCAATTTCATTCCGATGCAATTACTGTGTTTCATCGTCAATAAAAAGGTGAGAGGGATACAGTAAACCAGAAGTGAAGCATCGGAATCTCTAACTAATGTAACAGGAATGGCTCAACACATAGTCAGTAAGAAGAGCCAGTCTGCTTGCACTGAAGTATTCATTGTGCCTTTTCTATTTAATTCCAATGCAATTTCTGTGTTTCATCGTCAATAAGAAGGTCTAAGGGATACAGTAAACCTGAAGTGAAGCATCGGAATCTATAACTAGTGTCACAGGAATGGATCAAGATATAGTCAGTAAGAAGAGTCAGTCTTCTTGTACTTAAGTCGGCATTGTGCCTTTTGTATTTAATTTCGATGCAATTTCTGTGTTTCATCGTCAATAAGAAGGTCCAAGGGATACAGTAAACCTGAAGTGAAGCATCGGAAGATATATCTAGTGTCACAGGAATGGTTCAAAACATAGACAGTAGGCAGAGACAGTCTTCTTGTACATAAGTCGACATTGTGCCTTTTATATTTAATTCCGATGCAATTTCTGTGTTTCGTCGTCAATAAGAAGGTCCAAGGCATATAGTTAACCTGAAGTGAAGCATCGGAATCTATAACTAGCGTCACAGGAATGGTTCAAAACATAGACAGTAAGAAAAGTCAGTCTTCTTGTACTTAAATCGGCATTTAGAATTTTGTATTTCATTCCGATGCAATTTCTGTGATTCATCGTCAAAAAGCAGGTCCAAGGGATACAGTAAACCTGAAGTGAAGCATCGGAATCTATAACTAGTGTCACAGGAATGGTTCAAAACAAAGTCAGTAAGAAGAGTCAGTCTTCTTGTACTTAAGTCGGCATTGTGCCTTTTGTATTTTTTTCAGATGCTATTTCTGTGTTTAATCGTCAATAAGAAGGTCAGAGGGACACAGTAAACCTGAAGTGAAGCATCGGAATCTATAACTAGTGTCACAGGAATGGCTCCAAACATAGTCATTAAGAAGAGTGAGTCTTCTTGTACTTAAGTCGGCATTGTGCCTTTTGTATTTATTTCCGATGCAATTTCTGTGTCTCATCGTCAATACGAAGGTCAGAGGGATACAGTAAACCTGAAGTAGAGCATCGGAATCTATAACTAGTGTCACAGGAATGGTTCGAATCATAGACAGTAAGAAGAGTCAGTCTTCATGTACTTAAGTCGTCATTGTGCCCTTTTCGATTTAATTCCGATGCAATTTCTGAGTTTCATCGTCAATAAAAAAGTCAGAGGGATACAGTAAACCAGAAGTGAACCATCGGAATCTCTAACTAGTGTAACAGGAATGGTTCAACACATAGTCAGTAAGAAGAGTCAGACTGCTTGCACTTAAGACGACATTGTGCTTTTTCTATTTAATTCCGATGCAATTTCTGTGTTTCATCGTCAATAAGAAGGCCCAAGGGATACAGTAAACCTGAAGTGAAGCATCTGAATCTATAACTAGTGTCACAGGAATGGTTCATAACATAGACAGTAGGAAGAGTCAGTCTTCTTGTACTTAAGTTGGCATTGTGCCTTTTGTATTTAATTCCGATGCACTCCCTGCGTTTCATCTTCAATAAGAAGGCCCAAGGGATACAGTAAACCTGAAATGAAGCATCGGAATCTATAACTAGTGTCACAGGAATGGTTCAAAACACAGACAGTAGGAAGAATCAGTCTACATGTACTGAAGTCGGCAATGTGCCTTTTGTATTTATTTCCGATGTAATATCTGTGTTTCATCGTCAATACGAAGGTCAGAGGGATACAGTAAACCTGAAGTGAAGCATCGGAATCCATAACTAGTGTCACAGGAATGGTTCAAAGCATACCCAGTAAGAGGAGTCATCCTTCTTGTACTTAAGTCGGCATTGTGCCTTTTGTATTTAATTCCGATGCAATTCCTGTGTTTTATCGTCAATAAGATGGTGCTAGGGATACAGGAAACCTGAAGTAGAGCATCGGAATCTGTAACTAGTGTCACAGGAATGGTTCGAAACGTAGACAGTAAGAAGAGTCAGTCTTCTTGTACTGAAGTCTGCATTGTGCCCTTTCCAATTTAATTCCGAAGCAATTACTGTGATTCATCGACAATAAAAAAGTCAGAGAGATACAGTAAACCTGAAGTGAAGCATCGGAATCTCTAACTAGCGTAACAGGAATGGTTCAACACATAGTCAGTAAGAAAAGTCAGTCTTCTTGTACTTAAGACGGCATTGTGCCTTTTCTATTTAATTCCGATGCAATTTCTGTGTTTCGTCGCCAATAAGAAGGTCCAAAGGATACAGTAAACCTGAAGTGAAGCATCAGAATCAATAACTAATGTCACGGGATTCGTTTAAAGCATAGACAGTAGGAAGAATCATTCTTCTTGTACTTAAGTCGGCATTGTGCCTTTTGTTTTTAGTTCCGATGCAATTTCTGTGTTTCATCGTCAATAAGAAGGTCCTAGGGATACAGTAAACCTGAAGTGAAGCATCGGAATCTATAACTAGTGTCACAGCAATGGTTCAAAACATCGTCTGTAAGAAGAGTCAGTCTTCTTGTACTTAAGTCGGCATTGTGCCTTTTGTATTTAATTCCGATGCAAATTCTGTGTTTCATCGTCAATACGAAGGTCCGAGGGATACAGTAAACCAGAAGTGAAGCATCGGAATCTATAACTAGTGTCACAGGAATGGTTCAAATCATAGTCAGTAAGAAGAGTCAGTCTTCTTGTACTTAAGTCGGCTTTGTGCCTTTTGTATTTAATTCCGATGCAATATCTGTGTTTCATCGTTAATAAGAAGGTCACAGGGAAACAGTAAACGTGAAGTGAAGCATCGGAATCTACAACTAGTATCACAGGAATGGTTCAAATCATAGTCAGTAAAAAGAGTCAGTCTTCTTGTACTTAAGTCGGCATTGTGCCTTTTGTATTTGATTCCGATGCAATATCTGTATTTCATCGTTAATAAGAAGGTCAGAGGGATACAGTAAACCTTAAGTGAAGCATCGGAATCTACAACTAGTGTCACAGGAATGGGTCAAATTATAGTCAGTAAGAAGAGTCAACCTTCTTGTACATAAGTCGGCATTGTGCCCTTTCTATTTAATCCCGATGCAATTTCTGTGTTTCATCGTCAATAAGATGGGCCTAGGGATACAGTAAACCTGAAGTGAAGCATCGGAATCTGTAACTAGTGTCACAGGAATGGTTCAAAACATAGACACTAAGAAGAGTCAGTCTGCTTGTACTTCAGAAGGCATTGTGCCTTTTCTACTAAATTCCGATGCAATTTCTGTGTTTCATCGTCAATAAGATGGTCAGAGGGATACAGTGAACCTGAGATGAAGCATCGGAATCTATAACTAGTGTCACAGGAATGGTTCAAAACATAGACAGTAGGAAGAGTCAGTCTTCTTGTACTTAAGTCGGCATTGTGCCTTTTCTATTTAATTCCGAAACAAATTCAGTGTTTCGTCGCCAATAAGAAGGTCCAAAGGATAGAGTACACCTGAAGTGAATCATCGGAATCTATAGCTAGTGTCATAGGAATGGTTCAAAACATTGTCAGTAAGAAAAGTCAGTCTTCTTGTACTTTAGTCGGCATTGTGCATTTTGTATTTAATTCCGATGCAATTTCTGTATTTCATCGTCAATACGAAGGTCAGAGGGATACAGTCAACCAGACGTGATGCAACATAATCTATAACTCGTGTCACGGGTAATGTTTCAAATCATAGTCAGTAAGAAAAGTCAGTCTTCTTGTGCTTAAGTAGGCATTGTGCCTTTTGTATTTAATTCCGATGCAATATCTGTGTTTCATCGTTAATAAGAAGGTCAGAGGGATGCAGTAAACCTGAAGTGAAGCATCGGAATCTACAACTAGTGTCACAGGAATGGTTCAAATCATAGTCAGTAAGAAGAGTCAGTCTTCTTGTACTTAATTCGGCATTGTGCCTTTTGTGTTTCATTCCGATGCAATTTCTGTGTTTCATCGTCACTAAGAATGTCCAAGGGATACAGTAAACCTGAAGTGAAGCTTCGGAATCTATAACTACTGTCACAGGAATGGATCAAGTTATAGTGAGTAAGTGGAGTCAGTCTTCTTGTACGTAAGACGGCATTGTGCCTATTGTATTTAATTCTGATGCAATTTCTGTATTTCATCGTCAATAAGAAGGTCCAAGGGATACAGTAAACCTGAAGTGAAGCATCGGAATCCATAAGTAGTGTCACAGGAATGGTTCAATACATAGAGAGTAGGAAGAGTCAGTCTTCTTGTACATAAGTCGGCATTGTGCCTTTTCTATTTAATTCCGATGCAATTTCTGTGTTTCATCGTCAATACGAAGGTTCAAGGGATACAGTAAATCTGAAGTGAAGCATCGGAATGTGTAACTAGCGTCACAGGAATGGTTCAAAACATAGACACTAAGAAGAGTCAGTCTGCTTGTCCTTAAGACGGCATTGTGCCTTTTCTATTTAATTCCGATGCAATTTCTGTGTTTCTTCGTCAATACGAAGGTCAGAGGGATACAGTAAACCTGAAGTGAAGCATGTGAATCTATAACTAGCGTCACAGGAATGGTTCAAAACATAGACAGTAAGAAGAGTCAGTCCTCTTGTACTTAAGTCGGCATTTAGAGTTTTGTATTTAATTCCGATGCTATTTCTGCGATTCATCGTCAATACGAAGGTCCAAGGGATACAGTAAACCTGAAATGAAGCATCGGAATCTATAACTAGTGTCACAGGAATGGTTCAAAACAAATTCAGTAAGAAGAGTCAGTCTTCTTGTACTTAAGTCGGCATTGTGCCTTTTGTATTTAATTCAGATGCTATTTCTGTGTTTCATCGTCAATAAGAAGGTCAGAGGGACACAGTAAACCTGAAGTGAAGCATCGGAATCTATAACTAGTGTCACAGGAATGGTTCAAAGCATAGTCAGTAAGAAGAGTCAGTCTTCTTGTATTTAAGTCGGCATTGTGCCTTTTGTATTCAAGTACGATTCAATTTCTGTGTTTCATCGTAAATAAGAAGGTCCAAGGGATACAGTAAACCTGAAGTGAAGCATCGGAATCTAGAACGTTTGTCACAGGAATGGTTCAAAACATAGACAGTAAGAAGGGTCCGTCTTCTTGTACTTATGTATTCATTGTGCCTTTTGTATTTAATTCCGATGCAATATCTGTGTTACATCGTCAATAAGTAGGTCCAAGGTATACAGTTAACCTGAAGTGAAGCATCGGAATCTATAACTAGTGTCACAGGAATGGTTCAAATCATAGACAGTAAGATGAGTCAGTCTTCTTCTACTTAAGTCGGCATTGTGACTTTTGTATTTAATTCCGATGCAATTTTTGTGTTTCATCGTCAATAAGAAGGTCCAAGGGATACAGTAAACCTGAAGTGAAGCATCGGAATGTGTAACTAGCGTCACAGGAATGGTTCAGAGCATAGACAGTAGGAAGAGTCAGTCTTCTTGTACTTAAGTCGGCATTGTGCCTTTTCTATTTAATTCCGAAACAAATTCTGTGTTTCGTCGCCAATTTGAAGGTCCAAAGGATATAGTAAACCTGAAGTGAATCATCGGAATCTATAACTAGTGTCATAGGAATGGTTCAAAACATTGTCAGTAAGAAAAGTCAGTCTTCTTTTACTTAAGTCGGCATTGTGCCTTTTGTATTTGATTCCGATGCAATTTCTGTATTTCATCGTCAGTACGAAGGGCAGAGGGATACAGTCAACCAGACGTGATGCATCATAATCTATAACTAGTGTCATGGGTAATGGTTCAAATCATAGTCAGTAGGAAAAGTCAGTCTTCTTGTACTTAAGTAGGCATTGTGCCTTTTGTATTTAATTCCGATGCAATATATGTGTTTCATCGTTAATGAGAAGGTCAGAGGGATGCAGTAAACCTGAAGTGAAGCATCGGAATCCATAACTAGTGTCACAGGAATGGTTCAAAACACAGAGAGTAAGAAGAGTCAGTCTTCTTGTACATAAGTCGGCATGTGCCTTTTCTATATAATTCCGATGCAATTTCTGTGTTTCATCGTCAATACGAAGGTCCAAGGGATACAGTAAACCTGAAGTGAAGCATCGGAATGTGTAACTAGCGTCACAGGAGTGGTTCAAAACATAGACACAAAGAAGAGTCAGTCTGCTTGTACTTAAGACGGCATTGTGCCTTTTCTATTTAATTCAGATACAATTTCTGTGTTTCATCGTCAATACGAAGGTCAGAGGGATACAGTATACCTGAAGTGAAGCATGGGAATCTATAACTAGCATCACAGGAATGGTTCAAAACATAGACAGTAAGAAGAGTCAGTCCTCTTGTACTTAAGTCGGCTTTTAGAGTTTTGTATTTAATTCCGATGCTATTTCTGCGATTCATCGTCAATAAGAAGGTCCAAGGGATACAGTAAACCTGATATGAAGCATCGGAATCTATAATTAGTGTCACAGGAATGGTTCAAAACAAATTCTGTAAGAAGAGTCAGTCTTCTTGTACTTAAGTCGGCATTGTGCCTTTTGCATTTAATTCAGATGCTATTTCTGTGTTTCACCGTCAATAAGAAGGTCAGAGGGACGCAGTAAACCTGAAGTGAAGCATCGGAATCTATAACTAGTGTCACAGGAATAGTTCAAAACAGTCAGTAAGAAGAGTCAGTCTTCTTGTACTTAAGACGTCATTGTGCCTTTTGTATTTAATTCCGATGCATTTTCTGTGTTTCATCGTCAATAGGATGGTCAGAGGGATACAGTAAACCTGAAGTGAAGCATCGGAATGTGTAACTAGCGTCACAGGAATGGTTAAAAACATAGACACTAAGAAGAGTCAGTCTGCTTGTACTTAAGACGGCATTGTGCCTTTTCTATTTAATTCCGATGCAATTTCTGTGTTTCATCGTCATTAAGAAGGTCAGAGGGATACAGTGAACCGGAAGTGAAGCATCGGAATTTCTAACTAGAATCACAGGAATGGTTTAACATATAGTCAGTAAGAAGAGTCAGTCTTCTTGTACTTAAGTCGGCAGTGTGCCTTTTGTATTTCATTCCGATGCACTATCTGTGTTTCATCGTCAATAAGAAGGTGCAAGGGATACAGTAAACCTGAAATGAAGCATCGCAATCTATATGTAGTGTCACCGGAATGGTTCAAACATAGACAGTAGGAAGATTCAGTCTACATGTACCTAAGTCGGCATTGTGCCTTCTGTATTTATATCCGAGGCAGTTTGTGTATTTCATCGTCAATAAGAAGGTCAGAGGGATACAGTAAACCTGAAGTGAAGCATCGGAATCTAAAACTAGTGTCAAAGGAATGGTTCAAAACATAGTCAGTAAGAAGAGTCAGTCTTCTTGTACTTAAGTCGGCATTGTGCCTTTTGTATTTAATTCCGATGCAATTTCTGTGTTTCGTCGTAAATAAGAAGGTCCAAGGGATACAGTAAACCTGAAGTGAAGCATCGGAATCTATAACTAGTGTTCACAGGAATGGATCAAGATATAGTCAGTAAGAACAGTCAGTCTTCTTGTTCTTAAGTCGGCATTGTACCATTTCAATTTAATT
Source organism: Schistocerca piceifrons (assembly GCF_021461385.2). Taxonomy (NCBI): domain Eukaryota; kingdom Metazoa; phylum Arthropoda; class Insecta; order Orthoptera; family Acrididae; genus Schistocerca; species Schistocerca piceifrons. The sequence continues at coordinate 90,146 of NW_025727940.1, forward strand.
CCGATAAAATTTCTGTGTTTCATCGTCAAAAAGATGGTCAGAGGGATACAGTAAACCTGAAGTGATGCATCGGAATCTATAACTAGTGTCACAGGAATGGGTAAAAACATAGACAGTAGGAGGAGTCAGTCATCTTCTACTTAAGTTGGCATTGTGCCTTTTGTATTTAATTCCGATGCACTATCTGTGTTTCATCGTCAATAAGAAGGTCCAAGGGATACAGTAAACCAGAAATGAAGCATCGGAATCTATAACTAGTGTCACAGAAATGGTTCAAAACATAGACAGTAGGAAGATTCAGTCTACATGTACTTAAGTAGGCATTGTGCCTTTTGTATTTATTTCCGATGCAATTTCTGTATTTCATCGTCAATACGAAGGTCAGAGGGATACAGTAAACCTGAAGTGAAGCATCGGAATCTATAAGTAGTGTCACAGGAATGGTTCAAACATAGTCAGTAAGAAGAGTCAGTCTTCTTGTACTTAATTCGGCATTGTGCCCTTTTCAATTTCATTCCGATGCAATTACTGTGTTTCATCGTCAATAAAAAGGTGAGAGGGATACAGTAAACCCAAAGTGAAGCATCGGAATCTCTAACTAATGTAACAGGAATGGCTCAACACATAGTCAGTAAGAAGAGCCAGTCTGCTTGCACTGAAGTATTCATTGTGCCTTTTCTATTTAATTCCGATGCAATTTCTGTGTTTCATCGTCAATAAGAAGGTCTAAGGGATACAGTAAACCTGAAGTGAAGCATCGGAATCTATAACTAGTGTCACAGGAATGGATCAAGATATAGTCAGTAAGAAGAGTCAGTCTTCTTGTATTTAAGTCGGCATTGTGCCTTTTGTATTCAATTGCGATTCAATTTCTGTGTTTCATCGTCTATAAGATGGTCAGAGGGATACAGTAAACCTGAAGTCAAGCATCGAAATCTAGAACGTTAGTCACAGGAATGGTTCAAAACATAGACAGTAAGAAGGGTCCGTCTTCTTGTACTTAAGTATTCATTGTGCCTTTTGTATTTAATTCCGATGCAATTTCTGTGTTACATCGTCAATAAGAAGGTCCAAGGTATACAGTTAACCTGAAGTGAAGCATCGGAATCTATAACTAGTGTCACAGGAATGGTTCAACACATAGTCAGTAAAAAGAGTCAGTCTTTTTCTACTTAAGTCGGCACTTTGCCTTTTATATTTAATTTCGATGCAATTTCTGTGTTTCATCGTCAATAAGAAGGTCCAAGGGATACAGTAAACCTGAAGTGAAGCAACGGAATGTGTAACTAGCGTCACAGGAATGGTTCAATACATAGACACTAAGAAGAGTCAGTCTGCTTGTTCTTAAGACGGCATTGTGCCTTTTCTATTTAATTCCGATGCAATTTCTGTGTTTCATCGTCATTAAGAAGGTCAGAGGGATACAGTGAACCGGAAGTGAAGCATCGGAATCTCTAACTAGTGTCACAGGAATGGTTCAACACATAGTCAGTAAGAAGAGTCAGTCTTCTTGTACTTAAGCCGGCATTGTGCCTTTTGTATTTCATTCCGATGCACTATCTGTGTTTCATCGTCAATAAGAAGGTCCAAGGGATACAGTAAACCTGAAATGAAGCATCGCACCTATAACTAGTGTCACAGGAATGGTTCAAACATAGACAGTAGGAAGACTCAGTCTACATGTACCTAAGTCGGCATTGTGCCTTTTGTATTTATATCCGATGCAGTTTCTGTGTTTCATCGTCAATAAGAATGTCAGAGGGATACAGCAAACCTGAAGTGAAGCATCGGAATCTAAAACTAGTGTCACAGGAATGGTTCAAAGCATAGTCAGTAAGAAGTGTCAGTCTTCTTGTACTTAAGTCGGCCTTGTGCCCTTTGTATTTAATTCCGATGCAATTTCTGTGTTTCGTCGTCAATAAGAAGGTCCAAGGGATACAGTAAACCTGAAGTGAAGCATCGGAATCTATAACTAGTGTTCACAGGAATGGATCAAGATATAGTCAGTAAGAATAGTCAGTCTTCTTGTCCTTAAGTCGGCATTGTGCCATTTCTATTTAATTCCGATGCAATTTCTGTGTTTCATTGTCAAAAAGATGGTCAGAGGGATACAGTAAACCTGAAGTGAAGCATCGGAATCTATAACTAGCGTCACAGGAATGGTTAAAAACATAGACAGTAGGAGGAGTCAGTCTTCTTCTACTTAAGTTGGCATTGTGCATTTTGTATTTAATTCCGATGCACTATCTGTGTTTCATCGTCAATAAGAAGGTCCAAGGGATACAGTAAACCAATAATGAAGCATCGGAATCTATAACTAGTGTCACAGAAATGGTTCAAAACATAGACAGAAGGAAGATTCAGTCTACATATACTTAAGTAGGCATTGTGCCTTTTGTATTTATTTCCGATGCAATTTCTGTGTTTCATCGTCAATACGAAGGTCAGAGGGATACAGTAAACCTGAAGTGAAGCATCGGAATCTATAACTAGTGTCACAGGAATGGTTCAAAACTTAGTCAGTAAGAAGAGTCAGTCTTCTTGTACTTACGTCGGCATTGTGCCTTTTCTATTTAATTCCGATGCAATTTCTTTGTTTCATCGTCAATAAGATGGTCATAGGGATACAGTATACCTGAAGTGAAGCATCGGAATCTAGAACTTTTGTTAGAGGAATTGTTCAAAACATAGACAGTAAGAAGGGTCCGTCTGCTTGTACTTAAGTATTCATTGTGCCTTTTGTATTTAATTCCGATGCAATTGTGTGTTTCATCGTCAATAAGAAGGTCCAAGGAATACAGTAAACCTGAAGTGAAGCATCGGAATCTATAACTAGTGTCACAGGAATGGTTCAAAACATAGACACAAAGAAGAGTCAGTCTGCTTGTACTTAAGACGGCAATGTGCCTTTTCTAGTTAATTCCGATGCAATTTCTGTGTTTCGTCGCCAATAAGAAGGTCCAAAGGATACAGTTAACCTGAAGTGAAGCATCGGAATCCATAACTAATGTCACAGGAATCGTTCAAACATAGACAGTAGGAAGAGTCAGTCTTCTTGTACTTTAGTCGGCATTGTGCCTTTTGTTATCAATTCCGGTGCAATTTCTGTGTTTCATCGTCAATAAGAAGGTGTGAGGCATACAGTAAACCTGAAGTGAAGCATCGGAATCTATAACTAGTGTCACAGGAATGGATCAAAGCATAGACAGTAGGAAGCATCAGTCGACATGTACTTAAGTCGGCATTGTGCCTTTTGTATTTATTTCCGATGCAATTCTGTGTTTCATCGTCAATACGAAGGTCAGAGGGATACAGTAAACCTGAAGTGAAGCATCGGAATCTATAACTAGTGTCACAGTAATGGTTCGAAACATAGTCAGTATTAAGAGTCAGTCTTCTTGCACTTAAGTCGGCATTTTGCCATTTTTATTTAATTCCGATGCAATTTCTGTGTTTCATCGTCAAAAAGAAGGTCAGAAGGATACAGTAAACCTGAAGTGAAGCATTGGAATCTATAACTAGTGACGCAGGAATGGTTCAAAACATAGACCGTAGGAAGAGTCAGTCTTCTTGTACTTAAGTTGGCATTGTGCCTTTTGTATTTAATTCCGATGCAATATCTGTGTTTCATCGTCAATAAGAAGGTTCAAGGGATAGAGTAAACCTGAAAAGAAGCATCGGAATCTATAACTAATGTCACAGGAATGGTTCAAAACATAGACAGTAGGAAGATTCAGTGCAAATGTACTTAAGTCGGCATTGTGCCTTTTGTATTTATTTCAGATGCAAGTTCTGTGTTTCATCGTCAATACGAAGGACAGAGGGATACAGTAAACCTGAAGTGAAGCATCGGAATCTATAACTAGTGTCACAGTAATGGTTCAAAACATAGTCAGTATTAAGAGTCAGTCTTCTTGTACTTAAGTCGGCATTGTGCCTTTTGTATTTAATTTCGATGCAATATCTGTGTTTCATCGTCAATAAGAAGGTCCAAGGGATACAGTAAACCTGAAGTGGAGCATCGGAACCTATAACTACTGTCACAGGAATGGTTCAAAACATAGACAGTAAGAAGAGTCGGTCTTCTTGTACTTAAGTCGGCGTTGTGCCCTTTTCAATTTAATTCCGATGCAATTACTGTGTTTCATCGTCAATAAAAAGGTCAGAGGGATACAGTAAAACTGAAGTGAAGCATCGGGATCTCTAACTAGTGTAACTGGAATGGTTCAACACATTGTCAGTAAGAAGGGTCATCTACTTGTACTTAAGTCGGCATTGTGCCTTTTCTATTTAATTCCGATGCACTATCTGTGTTTCATCGTCAATAAGAAGGTCCAAGGGATACAGTAAACCTGAAATGAAGCATCGGAATCTATAACTAGTGTCACAGGAATGGTTCAAACATAGACAGTAGGAAGATTCAGTCTACATGTACTTAAGTCGGCATTGTGCCTTTTGTATTTATTTCCGATGCAATTTCTGTGTTTCATCGTCAATACGAAGGTCAGATGGATACAGTAAACCTTAAGTGAAGCATCGGAATCTATAACTAGTGTCACAGTAATGGTTCAAAACATAGTCAGTATTAAGAGTCAGTCTTCTTGTACTTAAGTCGGCATTGTGCCTTTTGTATTTAGTTCCGATGCTATATCTGTGTTTCATCGTCAATAAAAAGGTCCTAGGGATACAGTATACCTGAAGTGAAGCATCGGAATCTATAACTAGTGTCGCAGGAATGGTTCAAAGCATACTCAGTAAGAAGAGTCAGTCTTCCTGTACTTAAGTCGGCATTGTGCCTTTTGTATTTAATTCCAATGCAATTCCTGCGTTTCATCGTCAATAAGAAGGTCCAAGGGATAATGTAAACCTGAAGTGTAGCATCGGAATCTGTAACTAGCGTCACAGGAATAGTTCAAATCATAGACACTAAGAAGAGTCAGTCTGCTTGTACTTAAGACGGCATTGTGCTTTTTCTATTTAATTCCGATGCAATTTCTGTGTTTCATCGTCAATAAGAAGGTCCTAGGGATACAGTAATCCTGAAGTGAAGCATCGGAATCTATAACTAGTGTCACAGGAATGGATCAAGATATAGTCAGTAAGAAGAGTCAGTCTTCTTGTACTTAAGTCAGCATTGTGCCTTCTCTATTTAATTCCGACGCAATTTCTGTGTTTCATCGTCAAAAAGAAGGTCAGAGGGATACAGTAAACCTGAATTGAAGCATCAGAATCTATAACTAATGTCCCAGGATTCGTTCAAAAACATAGACAGTAGGAAGAGTCAGTCATCTTGTACTTAAGTCGGCATTGTGCCTTTTGTATTTAGTTCCGATGCAATTTTGTGTTTCATCGTCAATACGAAGGTCTAAGGGATACAGTAAACCTGAAGTGAAGCATCGGAATCTCTAACTAGTGTCACAGGAATGGATCAAGATGTAGTCAGTAAGAAGAGTCAGTCTTCTAGTACTTAAGTCGGCACTGGGCCTTTTGTATTTAATTCCGATGCGATTTCTGTGTTTCATCGTCAATAAGAAGGTCCATTGGATACAGTAAACCTGAAGTGAAGCATCGGAATGTGTAACTAGCGTCACAGGAATGGTTCAAATCATAGACACTAAGAAGAGTCAGTCTGCTTGTACTTAAGACGGCATTGTGCCTTTTCTATTTAATTTCGATGCAATTTCTTTGTTTCATCGTCAATAAGAAGGTCAGAGGGATACAGTGAACCTGAGGTGAAGCATCGGAATCTATAAGTAGTGTCACAGGAATGGTTCAAAACATAGACACTAAGAAGAGTCAGTCTGCTTGTACTTAAGACGGCATTGTGCCTTTTCTATTCAATTCCCATGCAGTTTCTGTGTTTCATCGTCAATAAGATGGTCAGAGGGATACAGTGAACCTGAGTTGAAGCATCGGAATCTATAACTAGTTTCACAGGAATGGTTCAAATCATAGACAGTATGAAGAGTCAGACTTCTTTTACTTAAGTCGGCATTGTGCCTTTTCTACTTAATTCCGATGCAATTACTGTGTTTCATCGTCAATCAGAAGGTCAGAGGGATATAGTAAACCTGAAGTGAAGCATCGGAATCTCTAACTAGGGTCACAGTAATGGTTCAAAACATAGACACTAAGAAGAGTCAGTCTGCTTGTACTTAAGACGGCATTGTGCCTTTTCTATTTAATTCCGATGCAATTTCTGTGTTTCATCGTCAATAAGAAGGTCAGAGTGATACAGTGAACCTGAAGTGAAGCATCGGAATCTCTAACTAGAGTCACAGGAATGGTTCAACACATAGTCAGTAAGAAGAGTCAGTCTTCTTGTACTTAAGTCGGCATTGTGCCTCTTCTATTTAATTCCGATGCACTATCTGTGTTTCATCGTGAATAAGATGGTCTAAGGGAAACAGTAATCCTGAAATGAAGCATCGGAATCTATAACTAGTGTCACAGGAAGGGTTCAAACATAGACAGTAGGAAGATTCAGTCTACATGTACTTATGTCTGCATTGTGCCTTTTGTATTTATATACGATGCAATTTCTGTGTTTCATCGTCCATAAGAAGGTCAGAGGGATACAATAAACCTGAAGTGGAGCATAGGAATCTCTAACAAGTGTCACAGGAATGGTTCAAATCATAGACAGTAAGAAGAGTCAGTCTTCTTGTACTTAAGTCGGCATTGTGCACTTTTCAATTTAGTTCCGATGCAATTCCTGTGTTTCATCGTCAATACGAAGGTCAGAGGGATACTGTAAACCTAAAGTGAAGCTTCGGAATCTCAAACTAGTGTAACAGGAATGGTTCAACACATAGTCAGTAAGAAGAGTCAGTCTGCTTGCACTTAAGACGGCATTGTGCCTTTTCTATTTAATTTCGATGCAATTTCTGTGTTTCGTCGTCAATAAGAAGGTCCAAGGGATACAGTAAACCTGAAATGAAGCATCGGAATCTATAACTAGTGTCACTGGAATGGTTCAAAACACAGACAGTAGGAAGATTCAGTCTAGATGTACTTAAGTCGGCAATGTGCCTTTTGTATTTATTTCCGATGTAATATCTGTGTTTCATCGTCAATACGAAGGTCAGAGGGATACAGTAAACCTGAAGTGAAGCATCGGAATCTATAACTAGTGTCACAGGAATGGTTCAAAACATACTCAGTAAGAAGAGTCAGTCTTCTTGTACTTAAGTCGGCATTGTGCCTTTTGTATTTAATTCCAATGCAATTCCTGTGTTTCATCGTCAATAAGAAGGTCCAAGGGATACAGTAAACCTGAAGTAGAGCATCGGAAACTATAACTAGTGTCACAGGAATGGTTCGAAACGTAGACAGTAAGAAGAGTCAGTCTTCTTGTAATTTCAGTCAGCATTGTGCCCTTTTCATTTTAATTCCGATGCAATTACTGTGTTTCATCGTCAATAAAAACGTCAGAGGGATACAGTAAACCTGAAGTGAAGCATCGGAATCTCTAACTAGCGTAACAGGAATGGTTCAACACATAGTCAGTAAGAAAAGTCAGTCTTCTTGTACTTAAGACGGCATTGTGCCTTTTCTATTTAATTCCGATGCAATTTCTGTGTTTCGTCGCCAATAGGAAGGTCCAAAGGATAAAGTAAACCTGAAGTGAAGCATCGGAATCTATAACTAATGTCACGGGATTCGTTTAAAGCATAGACAGTAGGAAGAGTCAGTCTTCTTGTACTTAAGTCGGCATTCTGCCTTTTGAATTTAGTTCCGATGCAATTTCTGTGTTTCATCGTCAATACGAAGGTCCTAGGGATACAGTAAACCTGAAGTGAAGCATCGGAACCTATAACTAGTGTCACAGGAATGGTTCAAAACATAGTCTGTAAGAAGAGTCAGTCTTCTTGTACTTAAGTCGGCATTGTGCCTTTTGTATTTAATTCCGATGCAAATTCTGTGTTTCATCGTCAATACGAAGGTCAGAGGGATACAGTAAACCAGAAGTGAAGCATCGGAATCTATAACAAGTGTCACAGGAAGGGTTCAAATCATAGCCAGTAAGAAGAGTCAGTCTTCTTGTACTTAAGTCGGCATTGTGCCTTTTGTATTTAATTTCGATGCAATATCTGTGTTTCATCGTTAATAAGAAGGTCAGAGGGATACAGTAAACGTGAAGTGAAGCATCGATATCTACAAGTAGTGTCACAGGAATGGTTCAAAACATAGCCAGTAAGAAGAGTCAGTCTTCTTGTACTTAAGTCGGCATTGTGCCTTTTGTATTTGTTTCCGATGCAATATCTGTGTTTCATCGTTAATAGGAAGGTCAGAGGGATACAGTAAACCTGAAGTGAAGCATCTGAATCTACAACTAGTGTCACAGGATTGGTTCAAATAATAGTCAGTAAGAAGAGTCAACCTTCTTGTACATAAGTCGGCATTGTGCCTTTTCTATTTAATCCCGATGCAATTTCTGTGTTTCATCGTCAATAAGAAGGTCCTAGGGATACAGTAAACCTGAAGTGAAGCATCGGAAACTGTAACTAGCGTCACAGGAATGGTTCACAACATAGACACTAAGAAGAGTCAGTCTGCTTGTACTTAAGATGGCATTGTGCCTTTTCTATTTAATTCCGATGCAATTTCTGTGTTCCATCGTCAATAAGATGGTCAGAGGGATACAGTGAACCTGAGATGAAGCATCGGAATCTATAATTAGTGTCACAGGAATGGTTCAAAACATAGACAGTAGGAAGAGTAAGTCTTCTTGTACTTAAGTCGGCATTGTGCCTTTTCTATTTAATTCCGAAACAAATTCTGTGATTCGTCGCCAATGAGAAGGTCCAAAGGATACAGTAAACCTGAAGTGAATCATCGGAATCTATAACTAGTGTCATAGGAATGGTTCAAAACATTATCAGTAAGAAAAGTCAGTCTTCTTGTACTTAAGTCGGCATTGTGCCTTTTTGTAATATAATTACGATGCAATTTCTGTGTTTCATCGTCAATACGAAGGTCAGAGGGATACTGTAAACCTAAAGTGAAGCTTCGGAATCTCAAACTAGTGTAACAGGAATGGTTCAACACATAGTCAGTAAGAAGAGTCAGTCTGCTTGCACTTAAGACGGCATTGTGCCTTTTCTATTTAATTTCGATGCAATTTCTGTGTTTCGTCGTCAATAAGAAGGTCCAAGGGATACAGTAAACCTGAAATGAAGCATCGGAATCTATAACTAGTGTCACTGGAATGGTTCAAAACACAGACAGTAGGAAGATTCAGTCTAGATGTACTTAAGTCGGCAATGTGCCTTTTGTATTTATTTCCGATGTAATATCTGTGTTTCATCGTCAATACGAAGGTCAGAGGGATACAGTAAACCTGAAGTGAAGCATCGGAATCTATAACTAGTGTCACAGGAATGGTTAAAAACATACTCAGTAAGAAGAGTCAGTCTTCTTGTACTTAAGTCGGCATTGTGCCTTTTGTATTTAATTCCAATGCAATTCCTGTGTTTCATCGTCAATAAGAAGGTCCAAGGGATACAGTAAACCTGAAGTAGAGCATCGGAAACTATAACTAGTGTCACAGGAATGGTTCGAAACGTAGACAGTAAGAAGAGTCAGTCTTCTTGTAATTTCAGTCAGCATTGTGCCCTTTTCATTTTAATTCCGATGCAATTACTGTGTTTCATCGTCAATAAAAACGTCAGAGGGATACAGTAAACCTGAAGTGAAGCATCGGAATCTCTAACTAGCGTAACAGGAATGGTTCAACACATAGTCAGTAAGAAAAGTCAGTCTTCTTGTACTTAAGACGGCATTGTGCCTTTTCTATTTAATTCCGATGCAATTTCTGTGTTTCGTCGCCAATAGGAAGGTCCAAAGGATAAAGTAAACCTGAAGTGAAGCATCGGAATCTATAACTAATGTCACGGGATTCGTTTAAAGCATAGACAGTAGGAAGAGTCAGTCTTCTTGTACTTAAGTCGGCATTCTGCCTTTTGAATTTAGTTCCGATGCAATTTCTGTGTTTCATCGTCAATACGAAGGTCCTAGGGATACAGTAAACCTGAAGTGAAGCATCGGAACCTATAACTAGTGTCACAGGAATGGTTCAAAACATAGTCTGTAAGAAGAGTCAGTCTTCTTGTACTTAAGTCGGCATTGTGCCTTTTGTATTTAATTCCGATGCAAATTCTGTGTTTCATCGTCAATACGAAGGTCAGAGGGATACAGTAAACCAGAAGTGAAGCATCGGAATCTATAACAAGTGTCACAGGAAGGGTTCAAATCATAGCCAGTAAGAAGAGTCAGTCTTCTTGTACTTAAGTCGGCATTGTGCCTTTTGTATTTAATTTCGATGCAATATCTGTGTTTCATCGTTAATAAGAAGGTCAGAGGGATACAGTAAACGTGAAGTGAAGCATCGATATCTACAAGTAGTGTCACAGGAATGGTTCAAAACATAGCCAGTAAGAAGAGTCAGTCTTCTTGTACTTAAGTCGGCATTGTGCCTTTTGTATTTGGTTCCGATGCAATATCTGTGTTTCATCGTTAATAGGAAGGTCAGAGGGATACAGTAAACCTGAAGTGAAGCATCTGAATCTACAACTAGTGTCACAGGATTGGTTCAAATAATAGTCAGTAAGAAGAGTCAACCTTCTTGTACATAAGTCGGCATTGTGCCTTTTCTATTTAATCCCGATGCAATTTCTGTGTTTCATCGTCAATAAGAAGGTCCTAGGGATACAGTAAACCTGAAGTGAAGCATCGGAAACTGTAACTAGCGTCACAGGAATGGTTCACAACATAGACACTAAGAAGAGTCAGTCTGCTTGTACTTAAGATGGCATTGTGCCTTTTCTATTTAATTCCGATGCAATTTCTGTGTTCCATCGTCAATAAGATGGTCAGAGGGATACAGTGAACCTGAGATGAAGCATCGGAATCTATAATTAGTGTCACAGGAATGGTTCAAAACATAGACAGTAGGAAGAGTAAGTCTTCTTGTACTTAAGTCGGCATTGTGCCTTTTCTATTTAATTCCGAAACAAATTCTGTGATTCGTCGCCAATGAGAAGGTCCAAAGGATACAGTAAACCTGAAGTGAATCATCGGAATCTATAACTAGTGTCATAGGAATGGTTCAAAACATTATCAGTAAGAAAAGTCAGTCTTCTTGTACTTAAGTCGGCATTGTGCCTTTTTGTAATATAATTACGATGCAATTTCTGTGTTTCATCGTCAATACGAAGGTCAGAGGGATACAGTCAACCAGACGTGAAGCATCATAATCTATAACTAGTGTCACGAGTAATGGTTCAAATCATTGTCAGTAAGAAAAGTCAGTCTTCTTGTACTTAAGTAGGCATTGTGCCTTTTGTATTTCATTCCGAAGCAATATCTGTGTTTCATCGTTAATGAGAAGGTCAGAGGGATGCAGTAAACCTGAAGTGAAGCATCGGAATCTACAACTAGTGTCACAGGAATGGTTCAAATCATAGTCAGTGAGAAGAGTCAGTCCTCTTGTACTTAAGTCGGCATTGTGCCTATTCTATTTAATTCTGATGCAATTTCTGTGTTTCATCGTCAATAAGAAGGTCAGAGGGATACAGTGAACCTGAAGTGAAGCATCGGAATCTATAACTAGTGTCACAGGAATGGTTCAAAACATAGTCAGTAAGAAGAGTCAGTCTTCTTCTATTTAAGTCGGCATTGTGCCTTTTGTATTCAATTACGATTCAATTTCTGTGTTTCATCGTCAATAAGATGGTCAGAGGGATACAGTAAACCTGAAGTGAAGCATCGGAATCTAGAACGTTTGTCACAGGAATGGTTCAAAACATAGACAGTAAGAAGGGTCCGTCTTCTTCTACTTAAGTATTCATTGTGCCTTTTGTATTTAATTCCGATGCAATTTCTGTGTTACATCGTCAATAAGAAGGTCCAAGGGATACAGTAAACCTGAAGTGAAGCATCGGAATGTGTAACTAGCGTCACAGGAATGGTTCAAAACATAGACACTAAGAAGAGTCAGTCTGCTTGTACTTAAGACGGCATTGTGCCTCTTCTATTTAATTCCGATGCAATTTCTGTGTTTCATCGTCAATAAGAAGGTCAGAGGGATACAGTGAACCTGAAGTGAAGCATCGGAATCTCTAACTAGTGTCACAGGAATGGTTCAACACATAGTCAGTAAGAAGAGTCAGTCTTCTTGTACTTAAATCGGCATTGTGCCTTTTCTATTTAATTCCGATGCAATTTCTGTGTTTCATCGTCAATAAGAAGGTCCAAGGGATACAGTAAACCTGAAGTGAAGCATCGGAATCTATAACTAGTGTCACAGGAATGGTTCAAAACATAGACAGTAGGAAGAGTCAGTCTTCTTGTACTTAAGTTGGCATTGTGACTTTTGTATTTAATTCCGATGCACTACTTCCTTTTCATCGTCAATAAGAAGGCCCAAGGGATACAGTAAACCTGAAATGAAGCATCGGAATCTATAACTAGTGTCACTGGAATGGTTCAAAACACAGACAGTAGGAAGATTCAGTCTGGATGTACTTAAGTCGGCAATGTGCCTTTTGTATTTATTTCCGATGTAATATCTGTGTTTCATCGTCAATACGAAGGTCAGAGGGATACAGTAAACCTGAAATGAAGCATCGGAATCTATAACTAGTGTCACAGGAAGGGTTCAAACATAGACAGTAGGAAGATTCAGTCTACATATACTTATGTCTGCATTGTGCCTTTTGTATTTATATACGATGCAATTTCTGTGTTTCATCGTCCATAAGAAGGTCAGAGGGATACAATAAACCTGAAGTGGAGCATAGGAATCTCTAACAAGTGTCACAGGAATGGTTCAAATCATAGACAGTAAGAAGAGTCAGTCTTCTTGTACTTAAGTCGGCATTGTGCACTTTTCAATTTAATTCCGATGCAATTACTTTGTTTCATCGTCAATACGAAGGTCAGAGGGATACTGTAAACCTAAAGTGAAGCTTCGGAATCTCAAACTAGTGTAACAGGAATGGTTCAACACATAGTCAGTAAGAAGAGTCAGTCTTCTTGTACTTAAATAGGCATTGTGCCTTTTCTATTTAATTCCGATGCAATTTCTGTGTTTCATCGTCAATAAGAAGCTCCAAGGGATACAGTAAACCAGAAGTGAAGCATCGGAATCAATAACTAGTGTCACAGGAATGGTTCAAAACATAGACAGTAGGAAAAGTCAGTCTTCTTGTACTTAAGTTGGCATTGTGACTTTTGTATTTCATTCCGATGCACTACTTGCTTTTCATCGACAATAAGAAGGCCCAAGGGATACAGTAAACCTGAAATGAAGCATCGGAATCTATAACTAGTGTCACTGGAATGGTTCAAAACACAGACAGTAGGAAGATTCAGTCTAGAAGTACTTAAGTCGGCAATGTGCCTTTTGTATTTATTTCCGATGTAATATCTGTGTTTCATCGTCAATACGAAGGTCAGAGGGATACAGTAAACCTGAAGTGAAGCATCGGAATCTATAACTAGTGTCACAGGAATGGTTCAAAACATACTCAGTAAGAAGAGTCAGTCTTCTTGTACTTAAGTCGGCATTGTGCCTTTTGTATTTAATTCCAATGCAATTCCTGTGTTTCATCGTCAATAAGAAGGTCCAAGGGATACAGTAAACCTGAAGTAGAGCATCGGAATCTATAACTAGTGTCACAGGAATGGTTCGAAACGTAGACAGTAAGAAGAGTCAGTCTTCTTGTACTTCAGTCGGCATTGTGCCCTTTTCATTTTAATTCCGATGCAATTACTGTGTTTCATCGTCAATTAAAAAGTCAGAGGGATACAGTAAACCTGAAGTGAAGCATCGGAATCTCTAACTAGCGTAACAGGAATGGTTCAACACATAGTCAGTAAGAAAAGTCAGTCTTCTTGTACTTAAGACGGCATTGTGCCTTTTCTGTTTAATTCCGATGCAATTTCTGTGTTTCGTCGCCAATAGGAAGGTCCAAAGGATACAGTAAACCTGAAGTGAAGCATCGGAATCTATAACTAATGTCACGGGATTCGTTTAAACATAGACAGTAGGAAGAGTCAGTCTTCTTGTACTTATGTCGGCATTCTGCCTTTTGAATTTAGTTCCGATGAAATTTCTGTGTTTCATCGTCAATACGAAGGTCCTAGGGATACAGTAAACCTGAAGTGAAGCATCGGAATCTATAACTAGTGTCACAGGAATGGTTCAAAGCATAGTCTGTAAGAAGAGTCAGTCTTCTTGTACTTATGTCGGCATTGTGCCTTTTGTATTTAATTCCGATGCAAATTCTGTGTTTCATCGTCAATACGAAGGTCAGAGGGATACAGTAAACCAGAAGTGAAGCATCGGAATCTATAACAAGTGTCACAGGAAGGGTTCAAATCATAGTCAGTAAGAAGAGTCAGTCTTCTTGTACTTAAGTCGGCATTGTGCCTTTTGTATTTAATTCCGATGCAATATCTGTGTTTCATCGTTAATAAGAAGGTCAGAGGGATACAGTAAACGTGAAGTGAAGCATCGATATCTACAAGTAGTGTCACAGGAATGGCTCAAATCATAGGCAGTAAGAAGAGTCAGACTTCTTGTACTTAAGTCGGCATTGTGCCTTTTGTATTTAATTCCGATGCAATATCTGTGTTTCAACGTTAATAGGAAGGTCAGAGGGATACAGTAAACCTGAAGTGAAGCATCGGAATCTACAACTAGTGTCACAGGATTGGTGCAAATTATAGTCAGTAAGAAGAGTCAACCTTCTTGTACATAAGTCGGCATTGTGCCTATTCTATTTAATCCCGATGCAATTTCTGTGTATCATCGTCAATAAGAAGGTCCTAGGGATACAGTAAACCTGAAGTGAAGCATCGGAAACTGTAACTAGCGTCACAGGAATGGTTCAAAACATAGACACTAAGAAGAGTCAGTCTGCTTGTATTTAAGATGGCATTGTGCCTTTTCTATTTAATTCCGATGCAATTTCTGTGTTCCATCGTCAATAAGATGGTCAGAGGGATACAGTGAACCTGAGATGAAGCATCGGAATCTATAAGTAGTGTCACAGGAATGGTTCAAAACATAGACAGTAGGAACAGTAAGTCTTCTTGTACTTAAGTCGGCATTGTGCCTTTTCTATTTAATTCCGAAACAAATTCTGTGATTCGTCGCCAATGAGAAGGTCCAAAGGATACAGTAAACCTGAAGTGAATCATCGGAATCTATAACTAGTGTCATAGGAATGGTTCAAAACATTGTCAGTAAGAAAAGTCAGTCTTCTTGTACTTAAGTCGGCATTGTGCCTTTTTGTATTTAATTACGATGCAATTTCTGTGTTTCATCGTCAATACGAAGGTCAGAGGGATACAGTCAACCAGACGTGAAGCATCATAATCTATAACTAGTGTCACGGGTAATGGTTCAAATCATTGTCAGTAAGAAAAGTCAGTCTTCTTGTACTTAAGTAGGCATTGTGCCTTTTGTATTTCATTCCGAAGCAATATCTGTTTTTCATCGTTAATGAGAAGGTCAAAGGGATGCAGTAAACCTGAAGTGAAGCATCGGAATCTACAACTAGTGTCACAGGAATGGTTCAAATCATAGTCAGTAAGAAGAGTCAGTCCTCTTGTACTTAAGTCGGCATTGTGCCTATTCTATTTAATTCCGATGCAATTTCTGTGTTTCATCGTCAATAAGAAGGTCAGAGGGATACAGTGAACCTGAAGTGAAGCATCGGAATCTATAACTAGTGTCACAGGAATGGTTCAAAACAAAGTCAGTAAGAAGAGTCAGTCTTCTTGTATTTAAGTCGGCATTGTGCCTTTTGTATTCAATTACGATTCAATTTCTGTGTTTCATCGTCAATAAGATGGTCAGAGGGATACAGTAAACCTGAAGTGAAGCATCGGAATTTAGAACGTTTGTCACAGGAATGGTTCAAAACATAGACAGTAAGAAGGGTCCGTCTTCTTCTACTTAAGTATTCATTGTGCCTTTTGTATTTAATTCCGATGCAATTTCTGTGTTACATCGTCAATAAGAAGGTCCTAGGGATACAGTAAACCTGAAGTGAAGCATCGTAATATATAACTAGTGTCACAGGAATGGATCAAAATATAGTCAGTAAGAAGAGTCAGTCTTCTTGAACTTAAGTCGGCATTGTGCCTTTTGTATTTAATTCCGATGCAATTCCTGTGTTTCATCGTCAATAAGAAGGTCCAAGGGATAATGTAAACCTGAAGTGAAGCATCGGAATCTGTAACTAGCGTCACAGGAATAGTTCAAACATAGACACTAAGAAGAGTCAGTCTGCTTGTACTTAAGACGGCATTGTGCCTTTTCTATTTAATTCCGATGCAATTTCTGTGTTTCATCGTCAATAAGAAGGTCAGAGGGATACAGTGAACCTGAGGTGAAGCATCGGAATCTATAACTAGTGTCACAATAATGGTTCAACACATAGACAGTAGGAAGAGTCAGTCTGCTTGTACTTAAGTCGGCATTTTGCGTTTTCCTTTTAATTCCGATGCAATTTCTGTGTTTCATCGCCAATAAGAAGGTCCAAAGGATACAGTAAACCTGAAGTGAAGCATCAGAATCTATAACTAATGTCACAGGATTCGTTCAAAACATAGACAGTAGGAAGCGTCAGTCTTCCTGTACTTAAGTCGGCATTGTGCCTTTTGTATTTAGTTCCGATGCAATTTCTGTGTTTCATCGTCAATAAGAAGGTCCAAGGGATACAGTAAATCTGAAGTGAAGCATCGGAATCTATAACTAGTGTCACAGGAATGGATCAAGATATAGTCAGAAAGAATAGTCAGTCTACTTGTACTTAAGTCGGCATTGTGCCTTTTGTATTTAATTCCGATTCAATTTCTGTATTTCATCGTCAATAAGAAGGTCCAAGGGATACAGTAAACCTGAAGTGAAGCATCGGAATATATATCTAGTGTCACAGGAATGGTTCAAATCATAGACAGTAGGAAGAGACAGTCTTCTTGTACATCAGTCGACATTGTCCTTTTCTATTTAATTCCGATGCAATTTCTGTGTTTTGTCATCAATAAGAAGGTCCTAGGCATACAGTAAACCTGAAGTGAAGCATCGGAATCTATAACTAGCGTCACAGGAATGGTTCAAAACATAGACAGTAAGAAGAGTCAGTCTTCTTGTACTTAAGTCGGCATTTAGACTTTTGTATTTCATTCCGATGCAATTTCTGTGATTCATCGTCAAAAACCTGGTCCAAGGTATACAGTAAACCTGAAGTGAAGCATCGGAATCTATAACTAGTGTCACAGAAATGGTTCAAAACAAAGTCAGTAAGAAGAGTCAGTCTTCTTGTACTTAAGTCGGCATTGTGCCTTTTGTATTTAATTCAGATGCTATTTCTGTGTTTAATCGTCAATAAGAAGGTCAGAGGGACACAGTAAACCTGAAGTGAAGCATCGGAATCTATAACTAGTGTCACAGGAATGGCTCCAAACATAGTCAGTAAGAAGAGTCAGTCTTCTTGTACTTAAGTCGGCATTGTGCCTTTTCTATTTAATTCCGATGCAATTTCAGTGTTTCATCGTCAATACGATGGTCCAAGGGATACAGTAAAGCTGAACTGAAGCATCGGAATCTATAACTAGTGTCACAGGAATGGTTCAAAACATAGACACTAGGAAGAGTCAGACTTCTTTTACTTAAGTCGGCATTGTGCCTTTTCTATTTAATTCCGATGCAATTACTGTGTTTCATCGTCAATCAGAAGGTCAGAGGGATATAGAAAACCTGAAGTGAACAATCGGAATCTCTAACTAGAGTCACAGGAATGGTTCAACACATAGAAAGTAAGAAGAGTCAGTCTTCTTGTACTTAAGTCGGCATTGCAGCTTTTGTATATAATTCCGATGCAATTTCTGTGTTTCATCGTCAATAAGAAGGTCCAGGGGATACAGTAAACCTGAAGTGAAGCATCGGAATATGTAACTAGCGTCACAGTAATGGTTCAAAACATAGACACTAAGAAGAGTCAGTCTTCTTGTACTTAAGTCGGCATTTAGACTTTTGTATTTCATTCCGATGCAATTTCTGTGATTCATCGTCAAAAAGCAGGTCCAAGGTATACAGTAAACCTGAAGTGAAGCATCGGAATCTATAACTAGTGTCACAGGAATGGTTCAAACATAGACAGTAGGAAGATTCAGTCCACATGTACTTCAGTCTGCATTGTGCCTTTTGTATTTATATCCGATGCAATTTCTGTGTTTCATCGTCAATAAGAAGGTCAGAGGGATACAGTAAACCTGAAGTGAAGCATCGGAATCTATAACTAGTGTCACAGGAATGGTTCAAAACATAGTCAGTAAGAAGAGTCAGTCTTCTTGTACTTAAGCCGGCATTGTGCCCTTTTCAATTTAATTCCGATGCAATTACTGTGTTTCATCGTCCATAAGAAGGTCAGAGGGATACAGTAAACCTGAAGTGAAGCATCGGCAACTCTAACTAGTGCCACAGGAATGGTTCAACCCATTAGTCAGTAAGAGGAGTCAGTCTTCTTGTACTTAAGTCGGCATTGTGCCTTTTGTATTTAATTCCGAATCAATTTGTGTGTTTCGTCGTCAATAAGAAGGTCCAAGGGATACAGTAAACCTTAAGTGAAATATAGGAATGTGTAACTAGCGTCACAGGAATGTTTCAAAACATAGACACTAAGAAGAGTCAGTCTGCTTGTACTTAAGACGGCAATGTGCCTTTTCTATTTAATTCCGATGCAATTTCTGTGTTTCATCGTCAATAAGAAGTTCAGAGGGATACAGTGAACCTGGGGTGAATCATCGGAAACTATAACTAGTGTGACAGGAATGGTTCAAAACATAGACAGTAGGAAGATACAGTCCACATGTACTTAAGTCGGCATTGTGCCTTTTGTATTTATTTCCGATGCAATTTCTATGTTTCATCGTCAATACGAAGGTCAGATGGATACAGTAAACCTGAAGTGAAGCATCGGAATCAGTAAATAGAGTCACAGGAAAGGTTCAAAACTAAGTAAGAAGAGTCAGTCTTCTTGTACTTAAGTCGGCATTGTGCCTTTTGTATTTAATTCAGATGCTATTTCTGTGTTTAATCGTCAATAAGAAGGTCAAAGGACACAGTAAACCTGAAGTGAAGCATCGGAATCTATAACTAGTGTCACAGGATTGGCTCCGAACATACTCAGTAAGAAGAGTCAGTCTTCTTGTACTTAAGTCGGCATTGTGCCTTTTGTATTTAATTCCGAAGCAATTCCTGTGTTTCATCGTCAATAAGAAGGTCCTAGGGATAATGTAAACCTGAAGTGAAGCATCGGAATCTGTAACTAGCATCACAGGAATAGTTCAAAACATAGACACTAAGAAGAGTCAGTCTGCTTGTACTGAAGACGGCATTGTGCCTTTTCTATTGAATTTCGATGCAATTTCTGTGTTTCATCGTCAATAAGAAGGTCCTAGGGATACAGTAAACCTGAAGTGAAGCATCGGAATCTATAACTAGTGTCACAGGAATGGATCAAGATATAGTCAGTAAGAAGAGTCAGTCTTCTTGTACTTAAGCCGGCATTTAGACATTTGTGTTTCATTCCGATGCAATTTCTGAGATTCATCGTCAAAAAGCAGGTCCAAGGGATACAGTAAACCTGAAGTGAAGCATCGCAATTTATGGCTAGTGTCACAGGAATGGTTCAAAACAAAGTCAGTAAGAAGAGTCAGTCTACTTGTACCTAAGTCGGCATTGTGCCTTTTGTATTTAATTCAGATGCTATTTCTGTGTTTCATCGTCAATAAGAAGGTCAGAGGGACACAGTAAACCTGAAGTGAAGCATCGGAATCTATAACTAGTGTCACAGGAATGGCTCCAAACATAGTCAGTAAGAAGAGTCAGTCTTCTTGTACTTAAGTCGGCATTGTGCCTTTTCTATTTAATTCCGATGTAATTTCAGTGTTTCATCGTCAATAAGAAGCTCCAATCGATACAGTAAAGCTGAAGTGAGGCATCGGAATCTATAACTAGTGTCACAGGAATGGTTCAAAACATAGTCAGTAAGAGGAGTCAGTCTTCTTGTATTTAAGTCGGCATTGTGCCTTTTGTATTCAATTCCGATTCAATTTCTGTGTTTCATCGTCAATAAGATGGTCATAGGGATACAGTATACCTGAAGTGAAGCATTGGAATCTAGAACTTTTGTCACAGGAATTGTTCAAAACATAGACAGTAAGAAGGGTCCATCTGCCTGTACTTAAGTATTCATTGTGCCTTTTGTATTTCATTCCGATGCAATTTCTGTGTTTCATCGTCAATAAGAAGGTCCAAGGTATAGAGTAAACCTGAAGTGAAGCATCGGAATCTATAACTAGTGTCACAGGAATGGTTCAAAACATAGACAGTAAGAAGAGTCAGTCTTCTTGTACTTAAGTCGGCATTGTGCCCTTTTCAATTTAATTCCGATGCAATTACTATGTTTCATCGTCAATACGAAGGTCAGAGGGGTACAGTAAACCTGAAATGAAGCATCGGAATCTCTAACTAGTGTCACAGGATTGGTTCAACACATTGTCAGTAGGAAGAGATAGACTTCTTTTACTTAAGTCGGCATTGTGCCTTTTCTATTTAATTCCGATGCAATTACTGTGTTTCATCGTCAATCAGAAGGTCAGAGGGAAACAGTATACCTGAAGTGAAGCATCGTAATCTCTAACTAGAGTCACAGGAATGGTTCAACACATTGTCAGTAAGAAGAGTCAGTCTTCTTGTACTTAAGTCGGCATTGTGCCTCTTCTATTTAATTCCGATGCACTATCTGTGTTTCATCGTCAATAAGAAGGTCCAAGGGATACAGTAAACCTGAAATGAAGCATCGGAATCTATAACTAGTGTCACAGGAATGGTTCAAACATAGACAGTAGGAAGATTCAGTCTACATGTACTAAAGTCTGCATTGTGCCTTTTGAGTTTATATCCGATGCAATTTCTGTGTTTCATCGTCCATAAGAAGGTCAGAGGGATACAGTAAACCTGAAGGAAAGCATCGGAAACTCTAACTAGTGTCACAGGAATGGTTCAACCCATTATTAAGTAAGAGGAGTCAGTCTTATTGTACTTAAGTCGGCATTGTGCCTTTTGTATCTGATTCCGATGCAATTTCTGTGTTTCGTCGTCAATAAGAAGGTCCAAGGGATACAGTAAACTTTAAGTGAAGCATCGGAATGTGTAACTAGCGTCACAGGAATGCTTCAAAACATAGATACTAAGAAGAGTCAGTCCGCTTGTACTTAAGACGGCAATGTGCCTTTTCTATTTAATTCCGATGCACTTCTGTGTTTTATCGTCAATAAGAAGTTCAGAGGGATACAGTGAACCTGAGGTTAACCATCGGAATCTATAACTAGTGTCACAGGAATGTTCAAAACATAGACAATAGGAAGAGTCAGTCTTCTTGTACTTAAGTAGGCATTGTGCCTTTTGTATTTAATTCCGATGCAATTTCTATGTTTCATCGTCAATACGAAGGTCAGATGGATACAGTAAACCTGAAGTGAAGCATCGGAATCAGTAAATAGAGTCACAGGAAAGGTTCAAAACTAAGTAAGAAGAGTCAGTCTTCTTGTACTTAAGTCGGCATTGTGCCTTTTGTATTTAATTCAGATGCTATTTCTGTGTTTAATCGTCAATAAGAAGGTCAAAGGACACAGTAAACCTGAAGTGAAGCATCGGAATCTATAACTAGTGTCACAGGATTGGCTCCGAACATACTCAGTAAGAAGAGTCAGTCTTCTTGTACTTAAGTCGGCATTGTGCCTTTTGTATTTAATTCCGAAGCAATTCCTGTGTTTCATCGTCAATAAGAAGGTCCTAGGGATAATGTAAACCTGAAGTGAAGCATCGGAATCTGTAACTAGCATCACAGGAATAGTTCAAAACATAGACACTAAGAAGAGTCAGTCTGCTTGTACTGAAGACGGCATTGTGCCTTTTCTATTGAATTTCGATGCAATTTCTGTGTTTCATCGTCAATAAGAAGGTCCTAGGGATACAGTAAACCTGAAGTGAAGCATCGGAATCTATAACTAGTGTCACAGGAATGGATCAAGATATAGTCAGTAAGAAGAGTCAGTCTTCTTGTACTTAAGCCGGCATTTAGACATTTGTGTTTCATTCCGATGCAATTTCTGAGATTCATCGTCAAAAAGCAGGTCCAAGGGATACAGTAAACCTGAAGTGAAGCATCGCAATTTATGGCTAGTGTCACAGGAATGGTTCAAAACAAAGTCAGTAAGAAGAGTCAGTCTACTTGTACCTAAGTCGGCATTGTGCCTTTTGTATTTAATTCAGATGCTATTTCTGTGTTTCATCGTCAATAAGAAGGTCAGAGGGACACAGTAAACCTGAAGTGAAGCATCGGAATCTATAACTAGTGTCACAGGAATGGCTCCAAACATAGTCAGTAAGAAGAGTCAGTCTTCTTGTACTTAAGTCGGCATTGTGCCTTTTCTATTTAATTCCGATGTAATTTCAGTGTTTCATCGTCAATAAGAAGCTCCAATCGATACAGTAAAGCTGAAGTGAGGCATCGGAATCTATAACTAGTGTCACAGGAATGGTTCAAAACATAGTCAGTAAGAGGAGTCAGTCTTCTTGTATTTAAGTCGGCATTGTGCCTTTTGTATTCAATTCCGATTCAATTTCTGTGTTTCATCGTCAATAAGATGGTCATAGGGATACAGTATACCTGAAGTGAAGCATTGGAATCTAGAACTTTTGTCACAGGAATTGTTCAAAACATAGACAGTAAGAAGGGTCCATCTGCCTGTACTTAAGTATTCATTGTGCCTTTTGTATTTCATTCCGATGCAATTTCTGTGTTTCATCGTCAATAAGAAGGTCCAAGGTATAGAGTAAACCTGAAGTGAAGCATCGGAATCTATAACTAGTGTCACAGGAATGGTTCAAAACATAGACAGTAAGAAGAGTCAGTCTTCTTGTACTTAAGTCGGCATTGTGCCCTTTTCAATTTAATTCCGATGCAATTACTATGTTTCATCGTCAATACGAAGGTCAGAGGGGTACAGTAAACCTGAAATGAAGCATCGGAATCTCTAACTAGTGTCACAGGATTGGTTCAACACATTGTCAGTAGGAAGAGATAGACTTCTTTTACTTAAGTCGGCATTGTGCCTTTTCTATTTAATTCCGATGCAATTACTGTGTTTCATCGTCAATCAGAAGGTCAGAGGGAAACAGTATACCTGAAGTGAAGCATCGTAATCTCTAACTAGAGTCACAGGAATGGTTCAACACATTGTCAGTAAGAAGAGTCAGTCTTCTTGTACTTAAGTCGGCATTGTGCCTCTTCTATTTAATTCCGATGCACTATCTGTGTTTCATCGTCAATAAGAAGGTCCAAGGGATACAGTAAACCTGAAATGAAGCATCGGAATCTATAACTAGTGTCACAGGAATGGTTCAAACATAGACAGTAGGAAGATTCAGTCTACATGTACTAAAGTCTGCATTGTGCCTTTTGAGTTTATATCCGATGCAATTTCTGTGTTTCATCGTCCATAAGAAGGTCAGAGGGATACAGTAAACCTGAAGGAAAGCATCGGAAACTCTAACTAGTGTCACAGGAATGGTTCAACCCATTATTAAGTAAGAGGAGTCAGTCTTATTGTACTTAAGTCGGCATTGTGCCTTTTGTATCTGATTCCGATGCAATTTCTGTGTTTCGTCGTCAATAAGAAGGTCCAAGGGATACAGTAAACTTTAAGTGAAGCATCGGAATGTGTAACTAGCGTCACAGGAATGCTTCAAAACATAGATACTAAGAAGAGTCAGTCCGCTTGTACTTAAGACGGCAATGTGCCTTTTCTATTTAATTCCGATGCACTTCTGTGTTTTATCGTCAATAAGAAGTTCAGAGGGATACAGTGAACCTGAGGTTAACCATCGGAATCTATAACTAGTGTCACAGGAATGTTCAAAACATAGACAATAGGAAGAGTCAGTCTTCTTGTACTTAAGTAGGCATTGTGCCTTTTGTATTTAATTCCGATGCAATTTCTATGTTTCATCGTCAATACGAAGGTCAGATGGATACAGTAAACCTGAAGTGAAGCATCGGAATCAGTAAATAGAGTCACAGGAAAGGTTCAAAACTAAGTAAGAAGAGTCAGTCTTCTTGTACTTAAGTCGGCATTGTGCCTTTTGTATTTAATTCAGATGCTATTTCTGTGTTTAATCGTCAATAAGAAGGTCAAAGGACACAGTAAACCTGAAGTGAAGCATCGGAATCTATAACTAGTGTCACAGGATTGGCTCCGAACATACTCAGTAAGAAGAGTCAGTCTTCTTGTACTTAAGTCGGCATTGTGCCTTTTGTATTTAATTCCGAAGCAATTCCTGTGTTTCATCGTCAATAAGAAGGTCCTAGGGATAATGTAAACCTGAAGTGAAGCATCGGAATCTGTAACTAGCATCACAGGAATAGTTCAAAACATAGACACTAAGAAGAGTCAGTCTGCTTGTACTGAAGACGGCATTGTGCCTTTTCTATTGAATTTCGATGCAATTTCTGTGTTTCATCGTCAATAAGAAGGTCCTAGGGATACAGTAAACCTGAAGTGAAGCATCGGAATCTATAACTAGTGTCACAGGAATGGATCAAGATATAGTCAGTAAGAAGAGTCAGTCTTCTTGTACTTAAGCCGGCATTTAGACATTTGTGTTTCATTCCGATGCAATTTCTGAGATTCATCGTCAAAAAGCAGGTCCAAGGGATACAGTAAACCTGAAGTGAAGCATCGCAATTTATGGCTAGTGTCACAGGAATGGTTCAAAACAAAGTCAGTAAGAAGAGTCAGTCTACTTGTACCTAAGTCGGCATTGTGCCTTTTGTATTTAATTCAGATGCTATTTCTGTGTTTCATCGTCAATAAGAAGGTCAGAGGGACACAGTAAACCTGAAGTGAAGCATCGGAATCTATAACTAGTGTCACAGGAATGGCTCCAAACATAGTCAGTAAGAAGAGTCAGTCTTCTTGTACTTAAGTCGGCATTGTGCCTTTTCTATTTAATTCCGATGTAATTTCAGTGTTTCATCGTCAATAAGAAGCTCCAATCGATACAGTAAAGCTGAAGTGAGGCATCGGAATCTATAACTAGTGTCACAGGAATGGTTCAAAACATAGTCAGTAAGAGGAGTCAGTCTTCTTGTATTTAAGTCGGCATTGTGCCTTTTGTATTCAATTCCGATTCAATTTCTGTGTTTCATCGTCAATAAGATGGTCATAGGGATACAGTATACCTGAAGTGAAGCATTGGAATCTAGAACTTTTGTCACAGGAATTGTTCAAAACATAGACAGTAAGAAGGGTCCATCTGCCTGTACTTAAGTATTCATTGTGCCTTTTGTATTTCATTCCGATGCAATTTCTGTGTTTCATCGTCAATAAGAAGGTCCAAGGTATAGAGTAAACCTGAAGTGAAGCATCGGAATCTATAACTAGTGTCACAGGAATGGTTCAAAACATAGACAGTAAGAAGAGTCAGTCTTCTTGTACTTAAGTCGGCATTGTGCCCTTTTCAATTTAATTCCGATGCAATTACTATGTTTCATCGTCAATACGAAGGTCAGAGGGGTACAGTAAACCTGAAATGAAGCATCGGAATCTCTAACTAGTGTCACAGGATTGGTTCAACACATTGTCAGTAGGAAGAGATAGACTTCTTTTACTTAAGTCGGCATTGTGCCTTTTCTATTTAATTCCGATGCAATTACTGTGTTTCATCGTCAATCAGAAGGTCAGAGGGAAACAGTATACCTGAAGTGAAGCATCGTAATCTCTAACTAGAGTCACAGGAATGGTTCAACACATTGTCAGTAAGAAGAGTCAGTCTTCTTGTACTTAAGTCGGCATTGTGCCTCTTCTATTTAATTCCGATGCACTATCTGTGTTTCATCGTCAATAAGAAGGTCCAAGGGATACAGTAAACCTGAAATGAAGCATCGGAATCTATAACTAGTGTCACAGGAATGGTTCAAACATAGACAGTAGGAAGATTCAGTCTACATGTACTAAAGTCTGCATTGTGCCTTTTGAGTTTATATCCGATGCAATTTCTGTGTTTCATCGTCCATAAGAAGGTCAGAGGGATACAGTAAACCTGAAGGAAAGCATCGGAAACTCTAACTAGTGTCACAGGAATGGTTCAACCCATTATTAAGTAAGAGGAGTCAGTCTTATTGTACTTAAGTCGGCATTGTGCCTTTTGTATCTGATTCCGATGCAATTTCTGTGTTTCGTCGTCAATAAGAAGGTCCAAGGGATACAGTAAACTTTAAGTGAAGCATCGGAATGTGTAACTAGCGTCACAGGAATGCTTCAAAACATAGATACTAAGAAGAGTCAGTCCGCTTGTACTTAAGACGGCAATGTGCCTTTTCTATTTAATTCCGATGCACTTCTGTGTTTTATCGTCAATAAGAAGTTCAGAGGGATACAGTGAACCTGAGGTTAACCATCGGAATCTATAACTAGTGTCACAGGAATGTTCAAAACATAGACAATAGGAAGAGTCAGTCTTCTTGTACTTAAGTAGGCATTGTGCCTTTTGTATTTATTTCCGATGCAATTTCTGTGTTTCATTGTCAATAACAAGGTGTATGGCATACAGTAAACCTGAAGTGAAGTATCGGAATCTATAACTAGTGTCACAGGACACGATCAAGATATAGTCAGTAAGAATAGTCAGTCTTCTTGTACTTAAGTCGGCATTGTGCCATTTGTATTTAATTCCGATGCAATTTCTGTGTTTCATCGTCAGAAAGAAGGTCAGAGGGATACAGTAAATCTGAAGTGAAGCATCGGAATCTATAACTAGTGTCGCAGGAATGGTTTAAAACATAGACCGTAGGAAGAGTCAGTCTTCTTGTACTTAAGTTGGCATTGTGCCTTCTGTATTTAATTCCGATGCACTATCTGTGTTTCATGGTCAATAAGAAGGTCCAAGGGATACAGTAAACCTGAAATGAAGCATCGGAATCTATAACTAGTGTCACAGGAATGGTTCAAACATAGACAGTAGGAAGATTCAGTCTACATGTACTTATGTCGGCATTGTGCCTTTTGTATTTATTTCCGATGCAAGTTCTGTGTCTCATCGTCAATACGAAGGTCTGAGGGATACAGTAAACCTAAAGTGAAGCATCGGAATCTATAACTAGTGTCACAGTAATGGTTCAAAGCATAGTCAGTATTAAGAGTCAGTCTTCTTGTACTTAAGTCGGCATTGTGCGTTTTGTATTTAATTTCGGTGCAATTTCTGTGTTTCATCGGCAATAAGAAGGTCCAAGGGATACAGTAAACTTGAAGTGGAGCATTGGAATCTATAACTAGTGTCACAGGAATGGTTCAAAACATTGACAGTATGAAGAGTCAGTCTTCTTGTACTTCAGTCGGCATTGTGCCCTTTTCAATTTAATTCCGATGCAATTACTGTGTTTCATCATCAATAAAAAGGTCAGAGGGATACAGTAAACCTGAAGTGAAGGATCGGGTTCTCTAACTAGTCTAACTGGAATGGTTCATCACATTGTCAGTAAGAAGAGTCAGTCTGCTTGTACTTAAGACGGCATTGTGCCTTTTCTATTTAATTCCGATGCAATTTCTGTGTTTCATCGTCAAAAAGAAGGTCAGAGGGATACAGTCAACCTGAAGTGAAGCAACGGAATCTATAACTAGTGTCACAGGAATGGTTCAAAACATAGACAGTAGGAAGAGTCAGTCTTCTTGTACTTAAGTTGGCATTGTGCCTTTTGTATTTAATTCCGATGCACTATCTGTGTTTCATCGTCAATAAGAAGGTCCAAGGGATACAGTAAACCAGAAGTGAAGCATCGGAATCTATAACTAGTGTCACAGGAATGGTTCAAAACATAGACAGTTGGAAGATGCAGTCTACATGTACTTAAGTCGGAATTGTGCCTTTTGTATTTATTTCCAATGCAATTTCTGTGTTTCATCGTCAATACGAAGGTAAGATGGATACAGTAAACCTGAAGTGAAGCATCGGAATCAATAAATAGTGTCCCAGGAAAGGTTCAAATCATAGACAGTAGGAAGAGTCAGTCTTCTTGTACTTAAGTCGGCACTGTGCCTTTTGAATTTAGTTTCGATGCTATTTCTGTGTTTCATCGTCAATAAGAAGGTCCTAGGGATACAGTAAACCTGAAGTGAAGCATCGGAATCTATAACTAGTGCCGCAGGAATGGTTCAAAACATAATCAGTAAGAAGAGTCAGTCTTCTTGTACTTAAGTCGGCATTGTGCCTTTTGTATTTAATTCCGATGCAATTCCTGCATTTCATCGTCAATAAGAAGGTCCAAGGGATAATGTAAACCTGAAGTGAAGCATCGGAATCTGTAACTAGCGTCACAGGAATAGTTCAAAACATAGACACTAAGAAGAGTCAGTCTGCTTGTACGTAAGACGGCATTGTCCTCTTTCTATTTGATTCCGATGCAATTTCTGTGTTTCATCGTCAATAAGAAGGTCCTAGGGATACAGTAAAACTGAAGTGAAGCATCGGAATCTATAACTAGTGTCACAGGAATGGATCAAGATATAGTCAGTAAGAAGAGTCAGTCTTCTTGTACTTAAGTCGGCATTGTGCCTTTTCTATTTAATTCCGACACAATTTCTGTGTTTCATCGTCAATACGAAGGTCAGAGGGATACAGTAAACCTGAAGTGAAGCATCAGAAACTATAACTAATGTCACACGATTCGTTCAAAACATAGACAGTAGGAAGAGTCAGTCATCTTGTACTTAAGTCGGCATTGTGCGTTTTGTATTTAGTTCCGATGCAATTTCTGTGTTTCGTCGTCAATAAGAAGGTCCAAGGGATACAGTAAACCTGAAGTGAAGCATCGGAATCTATAACTAGTGTCACAGGAATGGTTCAAAACATAGACAATAAGAAGAGTCAATCTTCTTGTACTTAAGTCGGCATTTAGACTTTTGTATTTCCTTCCGATGCAATTTCTGTGATTCATCGTCAAAAAGCAGGTCCAAGGGATACAGTAAACCTGAAGTGAAGCATCGGAATCTATAGCTAGTGTCACAGGAATGGTTCAAAACAAAGTCAGTAAGAAGAGTCAGTCCTCTTGTACTTAATTCGGCATTGTGCCTTTTGTATTTAATTCAGATGCTATATCTGTGTTTCATCGTCCATAAGAAGGTCAGAGGGACACAGTAAACCTGAAGTGAAGCATCGGAATCTATAACTAGTGTCACAGGAATGGCTCGAAACATAGTCAGTATGAAGAGTCAGTCTTCTTGTACTTAAGTCGGCATTGTGCCTTATCTATTTAATTCCGATGCAATTTCAGTGTTTCATCGTCAATAAGAAGGGCCAAGTGATACAGTAAAGCTGAAGTGAAGCATCGGAATCTATAACTAGTGTCACGGGAATGGTTCAAAACATAGACAGCAGGAAGAGTCAGTCTTCTTGTACTTAAGTCGGCATTGTGCCTTTTCTATTTAATCCCCATGCAATTTCTGTGTTTCGTCGCCAATAAGGAGGTCCAAAGGATACAGTAAACCTGAAGTGAATCGGAATCTATAACTAGTGTCACAGGAATGGCTCCAAACATAGTCAGTATGAAGAGTCAGTCTTCTTGTAGTTAAGTCGGCATTGTGCCTTTTGTATTTAATTTCGATCCAATTTCTGTGTTTCATCGTCAATAAGAATGTCCAAGGTATACAGTAAACCTGTAGTGGAGCATCGGAATCTATAACTAGTGTCACAGGAATGGTTCAAAGCATAGACGGTAGGAAGAGTCCAGTCTTCTGGTACTTAAGTCGGCATTGTGCCCTTTTCAATTTAATTCCGATGCAATTACTGTGTTTCATCGTCAATAAAAAAGGTCAGAGGGATACAGTAAACCTGAAGTTAAGCATCGGGATCTCTAACTAGTGTAAATGGAATGGTTCAAAAACTTAGTCAGTAAGAAGAGTCAGTCTGCTTGTACTTAAGACGGCATTGTGCCTTTTCTATTCAATTCCGATGCAATTTCTGAGTTTCATCGTCAATAAGAAGGTCCTAGGGATACAGTAATCCTGAAGTGAAGCATCGGAATCTATAACTAGTGTCACAAGAATGGATCAAGATATAGTCAGTAAGAAGAGTCAGTCTTCTTGTACTTAAGTCGGCATTGTGTCAATTCTATTTAATTCCGATGCAATTTCTGTGTTTCATCGTCAAAAAGAAGGTCAGAGGGATACAGTAAACCTGAAGTGACGCAACGGAATCTATAACTAGTGTCACAGGAATGGTTCAAAACATAGACAGTAGGAAGAGTCAGTCTTCTTGTACTTAAGTTGGCATTGTGCCTTATGTATTTAATTCCGATGCACTATCTGTGTTTCATCGTCAATAAGAAGGTCCAAGGGATACAGTAAACCTGAAGTGAAGCATCGGAATCTATAACTAGTGTCACAGGAATGGTTCATAACATAGACAGTAGGAAGATTCAGTCTACATGTACTTAAGTCGGCATTGTGCCTTTTGTATTTATTTCCGATGCAATTTCTGTGTTTCATCGTCAATACGAAGTTCAGAGGGATACAGTAAACCTGAAGTGAAGCATCGGAATCAATAACTAGTGTCACAGGAGTGGTTCAAAACATACTCAGTAAGAAGAGTCAGTCTTCTTGTACTTAAGTCGTCATTGTGCCTTTTGTATTTAATTCCGATGCTATTCCTGTGTTTCATCGTCAATAAGAAGGTCCAAGGGATACAGAAAACCTGAAGTGGAGAATCGGAATCTAGAACTAGTGTCACAGGAATGGTTCAAAACATAGACTGTTAGAAGAGTCAGGCTTCTTGTATTTAAGTCGGCATTGTGCCCTTTTCAATTTAATTCCGATGCAATTACTGTGTTTCATCGTCAATAAGAAAGTCAGAGGGATACAGTAAACTTGACGTGAAGCATCGGAAACTCTAACTAGTGTCACAGGAATGGTTCAACACATAGTCAGTAAGAAGAGTCAGTCTTCTTGTACCTAAGTCGGCATTGTGCCTTTTGTATTTAATTCCGATGCAATTTCTGTGTTTCATCGTCAATAAAACGGTCAGAGGGATACAGTAAACCTGAAGTGAAGCATCGGGATCTCTAACTAGTCTAACTGGAATGGTTCATCACATTGTCAGTAGGAAGAGTCAGTCTGCTTGTACTTAAGACGGCATTGTGCCTTTTCAATTTAATTCCGATGCAATTTCTGTGTTTCATCGTCAAAAACAAGGTCAGATGGATACAGTCAACCTGAAGTGAAGCAACGGAATCTATAACTAGTGTCACAGGAATGGTTCAAAACATAGACAGTAGGAAGAGTCAGCCTTCATGTACTTAAGTTGGCATTGTGCCTTTTGTATTTAATTCCGATGCACTATCTGTGTTTCATCGTCAATAAGAAGGTCCAAGGGATACAGTAAACCTGAAGTGAAGCATCGGAATCTATAACTAGTGTCACAGGAATGGTTCATAACATAGACAGTAGGAAGATTCAGTCTACATGTACTTAAGTCGGCATTGTGCTTTTGTATTTATTTCCGATGCAATTTCTGTGTTTCATCGTCAATGCGAAGGTCAGATGGATACAGTAAACCTGAAGTGAAGAATCGGAATCAATAAATAGTGTCACAGGAAAGGTTCAAATCATAGACATTAGGAAGAGTCAGTCTTCTTGTACTTAAGTCGGCACTGTGCCTTTTGTATTTAGTTCCGATGCTATTTCTGTGTTTCATCGTCAATAAGAAGGTCCTAGGGATACAGTAAACCTGAAGTGAAGCATCGGAATCTATAACTAGTGTCGCAGGAATGGTTCAAAACATAATCAGTAAGAAGAGTCAGTCTTCTTGTACTTAAGTCGGCATTGTGCCTTTTGTATTTAATTCCGATGCAATTCCTGCGTTTCATCGTCAATAACAAGGTCCTAGGGATACAGTAAACCTGAAGTGCAGCATCGGAATCTATAACTAGTGTCACAGGAATGGATCAAGATATAGTCAGTAAGAAGAGTCAGTCTTCTTGTACTTAAGTCGGCATTGTGCCTTTTCTATTTAATTCCGACGCAATTTCTGTGTTTCATCGTCAAAAAGAAGGTCAGAGGGATACAGTAAACCTGAAGTGAAGCATCAGAGTCTATAACTAATGTCACAGGATTCGTTCAAAACATAGACAGTAGGAAGAGTCAGTCATCTTGTACTTAAGTCGGCATTGTGCCTTTTGTATTTAGTTCCGATGCAATTTCTGTGTTTCGTCGTCGATAAGAAGGTCCAAGGGATACAGTAAACCTGAAGTGATGCATCGGAATCTATAACTAGTGTCACAGGAATGGTTCAAAACATAGAAAGTAAGAAGAGTCAATCTTCTTGTACTTAAGTCGGCATTTAGACTTTTGTATTTCCTTCCGATGCAATTTCTGTGATTCATCGTCAAAAAGCAGGTCCAAGGGATACAGCAAACCTGAAGTGAAGCACCGGAATCTATAGCTAGTGTCACAGGAATGGTTCAAAGCAAAGTCAGTAAGAAGAGTCAGTCCTCTTGTACTTAAGTCGGCATTGTGCCTTTTGTATTTAATTCAGATGCTATATCTGTGTTTCATCGCCCATAAGAAGGTCAGAGAAGCAGAGTGAACCTGAAGTGAAGCATCGGAATCTATAACTAGTGTCACAGGAATGGCTCCAAACATAGTCAGTAAGAAGAGTCAGTCTTCTTGTACTTAAGTCGGCATTGTGCCTTTTCTATTTAATTCCGATGCAATTTCAGTGTTTCATCGTCAATAAGAAGGGCCAAGGGATACAGTAAAGCTGAAGTGCAGCATCGGAAACTATAACTAGTGTCAGAGGAATGGTTCAAAACATAGACAGTAGGAAGAGTCAGTCTTCTTGTACTTAAGTCGGCATTGTGCCTTTTCTATTTAATGCCGATGCAATTTCTGTGTTTCGTCGCCAATAAGAAGGTCCAAAGGATACAGTAAACCTGAAGTGAAGCATCGGAATCCATAACTAATGTCACAGGAATGGATCAAGATATAGTCAGTAAGAATTGTCAGTCTTCTTGTACTTAAGTCGGCTTTGTGCCATTTCTATTTAATTCCGATGCAATTTCTGTGTTTCATCGTCAAAAAGAAGGTCAGAGGGATACAGTAAACCTGAAGAGAAGCATCGGAATCTATAGCTAGTGTCACAGGAATGGTTCAAAACATAGACCGTAGGAAGATTCAGTCCACATGTACTTAAGTCGACATTGTGCCTTTTGTATTCATTTTCGATGCAATTTCTGTGTTTCATCGTCAATACGAAGGTCGGAGGGATACAGTAAACCTGAAGTGAAGCATCGGAATCTATAACTAGTATCACAGTAATGGTTCAAAACATAGTCAGTATTAAGAGTCAGTCTTCTTGTAGTTAAGTCGGCATTGTGCCATTTGTATTTAATTTCGATCCAATTTCTGTGTTTCATCGTCAATAAGAAGGTCCAAGGTATACAGTAAACCTGAAGTGGAGCATCGGGAATCTATAACTAGTGTCACAGGAATGGTTCAAAACATAGACAATAGGAAGAGTCAGTCTTCTTGTACTTAAGTTGGCAATGTGCCTTATGTATTTAATTCCGATGCACTATTTGTGTTTCATCGTCAATAAGAAGGTCCAAGGGATACAGTAAACCTGAAGTGAAGCATCGGAATCTACAACTAGTGTCACAGGAATGGTTCAAAACATAGACAGTCGGAAGATTCAGTCTACATGTACTTAAGTCGGCATTGTGCCTTTTGTATTTACTTCCGATGCTATTCCTGTGTTTCATCGTCAATAAGAAGGTCCAAGGGATACAGAAAACCTGAAGTGGAGAATCGGAATCTAGAACTAGTGTCACAGGAATGGTTCAAAACATAGACAGTTAGAAGAGTCAGGCTTCTTGTATTTAAGTCGGCATTGTGCCCTATTCAATTTAATTCCGATGCAATTACTGTGTTTCATCGTCAATCAGAAGGTCAGAGGCATACAGAAAACCTGAAGTGAAACATCGGAATCTCTAACTAGGGTCACAGGAATGGTTCAACCCATAGTCAGTAAGAAGAGTCTGTCTTCTTGTACTTAAGTCGGCATTGCGCCTTTTGTATTTTATTCCAATGCAATTTCTGTGTTTCACCGTCAATAAGAAGATCCAAGGGATACAGTAAACCTGAAGTGAAGCATCGGAATGTGTAACTAGCGTCACAGTAAAGGTTCAAAACATGGACACTAAGAAGAGTCAGTCTGCTTGTACTTAAGTCGGCATTGTGCCTTTTGTATTTAATTCCGATGCAATTTCTGTGTTTCATCGTCAATAAGAAGGCCAGAGGGATACAGTGAACCTGAAATGATGCATCGGATTCTCTAACTAGAGTCTCAGGATTGGTTCAACACATAGTCAGTAAGAAGAGTCAGTCTTCTTGTACTTAAGTCGGCATTGTGCCTCTTCTATTTAATTCCGATGCACTATCTGTGTTTCATCGTCAATAAGAAGGTCCAAGGGATACACTAAACCTGAAATTGAAGCATCGGAATCTATAACTAGTGTCACAGGAATGGTTCAAACATAGGCAGTAGGAAGATTCAGTCTACATGTACTTAAGTCGGCATTGAGCCTTTTGTATTTATATCCGATGGAATTTCTGTGTTTCATCGTCAATAAGAAGGTCAGAAGGATACAGTAAACCTGAAGTGAAGCATCGGAATCTATAACTAGTGTCACAGGAATGGTTCAAAACATACTCAGTAAGAAGAGTCAGTCTTCTTGTACTTAAGCCGGCATTGTGCCCTTTTCAATTTAATTCCGATGCAATTTCTGTGTTTTGTCGCTAATAAGAAGGTCCAAAGGATACAGTAAACCTGAAGTGAAGCATCGGAATCCATAACTAATGTCACAGGAATCGTTCAAAACATAGACAGTAGGAAGAGTCAGTCTTCATGTACTTAAGTCGGCATTGTGCCTTTTGTATTAAATTCCGATGCAATATCTGTGTTTTCATCATCAATAAGAAGGTCCAAGGGATACAGTAAACCTGAAGTGAAGCATCGGAAACTATAACTAGTGTCACGGGAATGGATCAAGATATAGTCAGTAAGAAGAGTCAGTCTTCTTGTACTTAAGTCGGCATTGTGGCCTTTTCTATTCAATTCCGATGCAATATCTGTGATTCATCGTCGAAAAGAAGGTCAGAGGGATACAGTAAAACTCAAGTGAAGCATCGGAATCTATAACAAGTGTCACAGGAATGGTTCAAAACATAGACAGTAGTAAGAGTCAGTCTTCTTGTACTAAAGTCGGCATTGTGCCATTTCTATTTAATTCCGATGCAATGTCTGTGTTTTGTCGCCAATACGAAGGTCCAAAGGATACAGTAAACCTGAAATGAAGCACCGGAATCCATAACTAATGTGTCAGGAATCATTCAAAGCATAGACAGTAGGAAGAGTCAGTCTACATGTACTTAAGGCGGCATTGTGCCTTTTGTAATTATCTCCGATGCAATTTCTGTGTTTCATCGTCAATACGAAGGTCAGAGGGATACAATAAACCTGAAGTAAAGCATCGGAACCTATAACTAGTGTCACGGGAATGGATAAAAACATACTCAGTAAGAAGAGTCAGTCTACTTGTACTTAAGTCGGCATTGTGCCTTTTCTATTTAATTCCGATGCAATTTCAGTGCTTCATCGTCAATAGGAAGGGCCAAGGGATACAGTAAAGCTGAAGTGAAGCATCGGAATCTATAACTAGTGTCACTGGAATGGTCAAAACATAGCAGTACTAAGAGTCAGTCTTCTTGTACTTAAGTCGGCATTGTGCCTTTTCTATTTAATGCCGATGCAATTTCTGTGTTTCGTCGCCAATAAGAAGGTCCAAAGGGTACAGTAAACCTGAAGTGAAGCATCGGAATCCATAACTAATGTCACAGGAATGGATCAAGATATAGTCAGTAAGAATAGTCAGTCTTCTTGTACTTAAGTCGGCATTGTGCCATTTCTATTTAATTCCGATGCAATTTCTGTGTTTCATCGTCAAAAAGAAGGTCAGAGGGATACAGTAAACCTGAAGAGAAGCATCGTAATCTATAACTAGTGTCACAGGAATGGTTCAAAACGTAGACAGTACTAAGAGTCAGTCTTCTTGTACTTAAGTTGGCATTGTGCCTTTTGGATTTAATTCCGATGCACTATCTGTGTTTCATCGTCAATAAGATAGTCCAAGGGATACAGTAAACCTGAAATGAAGCATCGGAATAAATAACTAGTGTCACAGGAATGGTTCACAACATAGACAGTAGGAAGATTCAGTCTACAAGTACTTAAGTCGGCATTGTGCCTTTTGTATTTATTTCCGATGCTATTCCTGTGTTTCATCGTCAATAAGAAGGTCCAAGGGATACAGTAAACCTGAAGTGGAGAATCGGAATCTATAACTAGTGTCACAGGAGTGGTTCAAAACATACTCAGTAAGAAGAGTCACTCTTCTTGTACTTAAGTCGGCATTGTGCCTTTTGTATTTAATTCCGATGCTATTCCTGTGTTTCATTGTCAATAAGAAGGTCCAAGGGATACAGTAAACCTGAAGTGGAGAATCGGAATCTATAACTAGTGTCAGAGGAATGGTTCAAAACATTGACAGTTAGAAGAGTCAATCTTCTTGTATTTAAGTCGGCATTGTGCCCTTTTCAATTGAATTCCGATGCAATTACTGTGTTTCATCGTCAATAAGAAAGTCAGAGGGATACAGTAAACTTGACGTGAAGCATCGGAAACTCTAACTAGTGTCACAGGAATGGTTCAACACATAGTCAGTAAGAAGAGTCAGTCTTCTTGTACCTAAGTCGGCATTGTGCCTTTTGTATATAATTCCGATGCAATTTCTGTGTTTCATCGTCAATACGAAGGTCAGAGGGATACAATAAACCTGAAGTAAAGCATCGGAATCTATAACTAGTGTCACGGGAATGGTTAAAACCATACTCAGTAAGAAGAGTCAGTCTTCTTGTACTTAAGTCGGCATTGTGCCTTTTCTATTTAATTCCGATGCAATTTCAGTGTTTCATCGTCAATAGGAAGGGCCAAGGGATACAGTAAAGCTGAAGTGAAGCATCGGAATCTATAACTAGTGTCACAGGAATGGTTCAAAACATAGACAGTAGGAAGAGTCAGTCTTCTTGTACTTAAGTATTCATTGTGCCTTTTGTATTTAATTCCGATGCAATCTCTGTGTTTCATCGTCAATAAAAAGGTCAGAGGGATACAGTAAACCTGAAGTGAAGCATCGGGATCTCTAACTAGTGTAACTGGAATGGTTCAACACATAGTCAGTAAGAAGAGTCAGTCTGCTTGTACTTAAGACGGCATTCTGAATTTTCTATGTAATTCCGATCAATTTCTGTGTTTCATCGTCAATAAGAAGGTCCTAGGGATACAGTAAACCTGAA
Source organism: Schistocerca piceifrons (assembly GCF_021461385.2). Classification (NCBI taxonomy): domain Eukaryota; kingdom Metazoa; phylum Arthropoda; class Insecta; order Orthoptera; family Acrididae; genus Schistocerca; species Schistocerca piceifrons. The sequence goes on from NW_025727940.1 coordinate 127,694, forward strand.
GTGAAGCATCGGAATCTATAACTAGTGTCACATTAATGGTTCAAAACATAGTCAGTAAGAAGAGTTAGTCTTCATGTACTTAAGTCAGCATTGTGCCTATTGTATTTAATTCCGATGCAATTTCTGTGTTTCATCGTCAATAAGAAGGTCCAAGGGGTACAGTAAACCTGAAGTGAATCATCGGAATCTATAACTAGTGTCACAGGAATGGTTCAAATCATAGACAGTAAGAAGAGTCAGTCTGGTTGTACTTAAGTGGCATTGTGCCTTTTCTATTTAATTCCAATGCAATTTCTGTGTTTCATCGTCAATAAGATGGTCAGAGGGATACAGTAAACCTGAAGTGAAGCATCGGAATCTGTAACTAGTGTCACAGGAATGGTTCAAAACATAGTCAGTAAGAAGAGTCAGTCTTCTTGTACTTATGTCGGCATTGTGCCTTTTGTATTTAATTCCGATGCAATTTCTGTCTTTCATCGTCAATAAGAAGGTCCGAGGGATACAGTGAACTTGAAGTGAAGCATCGGAATCGATAACTAGTGTCACAGGAATGGTTCAAAACATAGTCAGTCACAAGAGTCAGTCTTTTAGTACTTAAGTCATCATTGTGGCGTTTGTATTTAATTCCGATGAAATTTCTGTGTTTCATCGTCAATATGAGGGTCCAAATGATACAGTAAACCTGAAGTGAAGCATCGGAATCAATAACTAGTGTCAATGGAGTGGTTCAAAACATAGACGGTAAGAAGAGTCAGTCTTCTTGTACTTAAGTCGGCATTGTGCCTTTTGTATTTAATTCCGGTGCAATTTCTGTGTTTCATCGTCAATAAGAAGGTCAGAGGGATACAGTAAACCTAAAGTGAAGCATCGGAATATATAACTAGTGTCACAGGAATGGTTCAAAACATAGTCAGTAAGAAGAGTCAGTCTTCTTGTCCTCAAGTCGGCATTGTGCCTTTTGTATTTAATTCCGATGCTATTTCTGTGTTTCATCGTCAATAAGAATGTCCAAGGGATACAGTAAACCTGGAGTGAAGCACCGGAATCAATAACTAGTGTCACAGGAATGGTTCAAAACATATACAGTAAGAAGATACAGTCTTCTTGTACTTACGTCGGCATTGTGCATTTTGTATTTAATTCCGATGCAATTTCTGTGTTTCATCGTCAATAAGAAGATAAGAGGGATACAGTAAACCTGAAGTGAAGCATCGGAATCTATAACTAGTATCACAGGAATTGATCACAACATAGTCAGAAAGAAGGGTCAGTGTTCTTGTCCTTAAGTCGGCATTGTGCCTTTTGTACTTAATTCCGATGCAATTTCTGTGTTTCATCGTCAATAAGAAGGTCCGAGGGATACAGTAAACATTGAGTGTAGCATCGGAATCTATACCTAGTGTCACAGGAATAGTTCAAAACATAGTCAGTAAGAAGAGTCAGTCTTCTTGTACTTATGTCGGCATTGTGCCTTTTGTATTTAATTCCGATGCAATTTCAGTGTTTCATCGTCAATAGGAAGGTCAGAGGGATACAGTGAACTTGAAGTGAAGCATCGGAATCGATAACTAGTGTCACAGGAATGGTTCAAAACATAGTCAGTAACAAGAGTCAGTCTTTTTGTACTTAAGACGGCATTGTGCCTTTTGTATTTCATTCCGATGTAATTTCTGAACTTCATCGTCAATAAGAAGGCCCAACTGATACAGTAAACCTGAAGTGAAGCATCGGAATTTATAACTAGTGTCACAGGGGTGGTTCGAAACATAGTAAGTAAGAAGAGTCAGTCTTCCTGTCCTTAAGTCGGCATTGTGCCTTTTGTATTTAAGTCGGATGCAATTTCTGTGTTTCATCGTCAATAAGAAGGTCCAAATGATACAGTAAACCTGGAGTGTAGCATCGGAATCTATAACTAGTGTCACAGGAATGGTTCAAAACATAGAAAGTAAGAAGAGTCAGTCTTCAGCTACCTATGTCGGCATAGTGCCTTTTGTATTTAATTCCGATGCAATTTCTGTGTTTCATCATCAATAAGAAGGTCCAAGTGGTACAGTAAACCTGAAGTGAATCATCGGAACCTATAACTAGTGTCACAGGAATGGTTCAAAACATAGTCAGTAAGAAGAGTCAGTCTTCTTGTCCTTAAGTCTGCATTCTGCCTTTTGTATTTAATTCCGATGCAATTTCTGTGTTTCATCGTGAATAAGAAGGTCAGAGGGAAACAGAACCCTGAAGTGAAGCATCGGAATCTATAACTAGTGTCACAGAAATGGTCCAAAACATAGTCAGTGAGAAGGGTCAGTTTTCTTGTACTTAAGTCGGCATTGTGCCTTTTGAATTAAATTCGTATGCAATTTCTGTGTTTCATCGTCAACAAGAAGGTCAGAGGTATACGGTAAACATGAAGTGAAGCATTGGAATCTATAACTAGTGTCACAGGAATGGTTCAAATCATAGACAGTAAGAAGAGTCAGTCTGGTTGTACTTAAGTCGGCATTGTGCCTTTTCTATTTAATTCCGATGCAATTTCTGTGTTTCATCGGCAATAAGATGTCCAGAGGGATACAGTAAACCTGAAGCCAAGCATCAGAATACATAACTAGTGTCACAGGAATGGTTCAAAACATAGTTAGTAACAAGAGTCAGCCTTTTGTACTTAAGTCATCATTGTGCCGTTTGTATTTAATTCCGATGTAATTTCTGTGTTTCATCGTCAATAAGAAGGTCCAAATGATACAGTAAACCTGAAGTGAAGCATCGGAATATATAACTAGTGTCACAGGAATGGTTCAAAACATAGTCAGTAAGAAGAGTCAGTCTTCTTGTCCTCAAGTCGGCATTGTGCCTTTTGCATTTAGCTCCGATGCTATTTCTGTATTTCATCGTCAATAAGGATGTCCAAGGGATACAGTAAACCTGGAGTGAAGCACCGGAATCAATAACTAGTGTCACAGGAATGGTTCAAAACATATACAGTAAGAAGATACAGTCTTCTTGTACTTGCGTCTTCATTGTGCCTTTTGTATTTAATTCCGATGCAATTTCTGTGTTTCATCGTCAATACGAAGGTCCAAGGGATACAGAAAACCTGGAGTGTAGCATCGGAATCTATACCTAGTGTCACAGGAATGGTTCAAATCAAAGTCAGTAAGAAGAGTCAGTCTTCTTGTACTTATGTCGGCATTGTGCCTTTTGTATTTAATTCCGATGCAATTTCTGTGTTTCATCGTCAATAAGAAGGTCAGAGGGATACAGTAAACCTGAAGTGAAGCATCGGAATCTACAAGTAGTGTCACAGGAATGGTTCAAAACATAGAAAGTAAGTAGAGTCAGTCTTCATGTACCTATGACGGCATTGTGCCTTTTGTATTTAATTCCGATGCAATTTTTGTGTTTCATCGTCAATAAGAAGGTGTAAGGGATACAGTAAACCTGAAGTGAAGCATCGGAATCTACAACTAGTGTCACAGGAATGGTTCAAAACATAGTCAGTAAGAAGAGTCAGTCTTCATGTACTTAAGTCAGCATTGTGCCTATTGTATTTAATTCCGATGCAATTTCTGTGTTTCATCGTCAATAAGAAGGTCCAAGGGGTACAGTAAACCTGAAGTGAAGCATCGGAATCTATAACTAGTGTCACAGGAATGGTTCAAAACATAGTCAGTAAGAAGAGTCAGTCTTCTTGTCCTTAAGTCGGCATTCTGCCTTTTGTATTTAATTCCGATGCAATTTCTGTGTTTCATCGTGAGTAAGAAGGTCAGAGGGATACAGAACCCTGAAGTGAAGCATCGGAATCTGTAACTAGTGTCACAGAAATGGTTCAAAACATAGTCAGTGAGAAGAGTCAGTTTTCTTGTACTTAAGTCGGCATTGTGCCTTTTGAATTAAATTCGGATGCAATTTCTGTGTTTCATCGTCAATAAGAAGGTCAGAGGTATACGGTAAACATGAGGTGAAGCATCGGAATCTATAACTAGTGTCACAGGAATGGTTCAAATCATAGACAGTGAGAAGAGTCAGTCTGCTTGTACTTAAGTCGGCATTGTGCCTTTTCTATTTAATTCCGATGCAATTTCTGTGTTTCATCGTCAATAAGATGGTCAGAGGGATACAGTAAACCTGAGGTCAAGCATCGGAATATATAACTAGTGTCACAGGAATGGTTCAAAACATAGTTAGTAACAAGAATCAGTCTTTTTGTACTTAAGTCAGCATTGTGCCGTTTGTATTTATTTCCGCTGTAATTTCTGTGTTTCATCGTCAATAAGAAGGTCCAAATGAGACAGTAAACCCGAAGTGAAGCATCGGAATCTATAACTAGTGTCAATGGAATGGTTCAAAACATAGACGGTAAGAAGAGTCAGTCTTCTTGTTCTTAAGTCGGCATTGAGCCTTTTGCATTTAATTCCGGTGCAATTTCTGTGTTTCATCGTCAATAAGAAGGTCAGAGGCATACAGTAAACCTAAAGTGAAGCATCGGAATATATAACTAGTGTCACAGGAATGCTTCAAAACATAGTCAGTAAGAAGAGTCAGTCTTCTTGTACTTAAGTCGGCATTGTGCCTTTTGTATTTAATTCCGGTGCAATTTCTGTGTTTCATCGTCAATAAGAACGTCAGAGGGATACAGTAAACCTAAAGTGAAGCATCGGAATATATAACTAGTGTCACAGGAATGGTTGAAAACATAGTCAGTAAGAAGAGTCAGTCTTCTTGTCCTCAAGTCGGCATTGTGCCTTTTGTATTTAGTTCCGATGCTATTTCTGTATTTCTTCGTCAATAAGGATGTCCAAGGGATACAGTAAACCTGGAATGAAGCACCGGAATCAATAACTAGTGTCACAGGAATGGTTCAAAACATATACAGTAAGAAGATACAGTCTTCTTGTACTTACGTCGGCATTGTGCCTTTTGTATTTAATTCCGATGCAATTTCTGTGTTTCATCGTCAATAAGAAGATCAGATGGATACAGTAAACCTGAAGTGAAGCATCGGAATCTACAAGTAGTGTCACAGGAATGGTTCAAAACATAGAAAGTAAGAAGAGTCAGTCTTCATGTACCTATGTCGGCATTGTGCCTTTTGTATTTAATTCCGATGCAATTTCTGTGTTTCATCGTCAATAAGAAGGTCCAAGGGATACAGTAAACCTGAAGTGAAGCATCGGAATCTACAAGTAGTGTCACAGAAATGGTTCAAAACATAGAAACGAAGAAGAGTCAGTCTTCTTGTACTTGAGTCGGCATTGTGCCTTTTGTATTTAATTCCGATGTAATTTCTGCGTTTCATCGTAATTAAGAAGGTCAGAGGGATACAGTAAACCTGAAGTGAAGCATCGGAATCTATAACTAGTGTCACAGGAATGGTTCAAATCATAGTCAGTAAGAAGAGTCAGTCTCCTCGTCCTTAAGTCGGCATTGTGCCTTTTGTATTTAATTCCGATGCAATTTCTGTGTTTCTTCGTCAATAACAATGTCAGAGGGATACAGTAAACCTGAAGTCAAGCATCGGAATCTATAACTAGTGTCACAGGAATTGTTCAAAACATAGTCAGTAACGAGAGTCAGACTTTTTGTACTTAAGTCGGCATTGTGCAATTTGTATTTAATTCCGATGTAATTTCTGTGTTTCATGGTCAATAAGAAGGTCAGAGGGATACAGTAAACCTGAAGTGAAGCATCGGAATCTCTAAGTAGTGTCAATGGAATGGTTGAAAACATACACAGTAGGAAGAGTCAGTCTTCTTGTACTTAAGTCGGCATTGTGCCTTTTCTATTTATTCCGATGCAATTTCTGTGTTTCATCGTCAATAAGAAGGTCAGAGGGATGCAGTAAACCTGAAGTCAAGCATCGGAATCTATAACTAGTGTCAATGGAATGGTTCAAAACATAGTCAGTAAGAAGAGTCAGTCTTCATGTACTTAAGTCATCATTATGTTTTTTGTATTTAATTCCGATGCAATTTCTGTGTTTCATCGTCAATAAGAAGGTCCAAGGGAGACAGCAAACCCTGAAGTGAAGCATCGGAATCGATAACTAGTGTCACAGGAATGGTTCAATTCATAGTCAGTAAGAAGAGTCAGTCCTCTTGTCCTTAAGTCGGCATTGTGCCTTTTCTATTTATTCCGATGCAATTTCTGTGTTTCATCGTCAATAAGAAGGACAGAGGGATTCAGTAAACCTGAAGTGAAGCACCGGAATCTATAACTTGTATCACAGGAGTAGTTCAAAACATAGTCAAAAAGAAGAGTCAGTCTTCTTGTCCTTAAGTCGGCATTGTGCCTTTTGTATTTAATTCCGATGCAATTTCTGTGTTTCATCGTGAATAAGAAGGTCAGAGGGATACAGTAACCCTGAAGTGAAGCATCGGAATCTATAACTAGTGTCACAGAAATGGTTCAAAACATAGTCAGTAAGAAGAGTCAGTCTTCTTGTACTTAAGTCGGCATTGTGCCTTTTGTATTTAATTCCGATGCAATTTCTTTGTTTCATCGTCAATAAGAAGGCCAGAGGGATACAGTAAACCTGAAGTGATGCATCGGAATCTATAACTAGTGTCACAGGAATGGTTCAAAACATAGACAGGAAGAAGAGTCAGTCTTCTTGTACTTGAGTCGCCAATGTGCTTTTTGTATTAAATTGCGATGCAATTTCTGTGTTTCATCGTCGATAAGAAGGTCCTAGGGATACAGTAAAACTGAAGTCAAGCATCGGATTCTATAACTAGTGTCACAGGAATGGTTCAAATCATAGACAGTAAGAAGAGTTATTCTCCTTGTACTTAAGTCGGCATTGTGCTTTTGTATTTAATTCCGGTGCAATTTCTGTGTTTCATCGTCAATAAGACGGTCAGAGGGATACAGTAAAGCTAAAGTGAAGCATCGGAATATATAACTAGTGTCACAGGAATGGTTCAAATCATAGTCAGTAAGAAGAGTCAGTCTTCTTGTCCTCAAGTCGGCATTGTGCCTTTTGTATTTAATTCCGATGCTATTTCTGTGTTTCATCGTCAATAAGAAGGTCCAAGGGATACAGTAAACCTAGAGTGAAGCACTGGAATCAATACCTAGTGTCACAGGAATGGTTCAAAACATAAACAGTAAGAATATACAGTCATCTTGTACTTACGTCGGCATTGTGCCTTTTGTATTTAATTCCGATGCAATTTCTGTGTTTCATTGTCAATAAGAAGATCAGAGGGATACAGTAAACATGAAGTGAAGCATCGGAATCGATAACTAGTGTCACAGGAATTGTTCACAACATAGTCAGAAAGAAGGGTGAGTCTTCTTGTCCTTAAGTCGGCATTGTGCCTTTTGTAATTATTTCCGATGCAATTTCTGTGTTTCATCGTCAATAAGAAGGTCCAAGGGATACAGTAAACCCGGAGTGTAGCATCGGAATCTATAACTAGTGTCACAGGAATGGTTCAAAACATAGTCAGTAAGAAGAGTCAGTCTTCTTGTACTTATGTCGGCATTGTGCCTTTTGTATTTAATTCCGATGCAATTTCTGTGTTTCATCGTCAATAAGAAGGTCAGAGGGATACAGTAAACCTGAAGTGAAGCATCGGAATCTATAACTAGTGTCACAGGAATGGTTCAAAACATAGACACGAAGAAGAGTCAGTCTTCTTGTACTTGAGTCGCCATTGTGCCATTTGTATTAAATTCCGGTGCAATTTCTGTGTTTCATCGTCAATTACAAGGTCCTAGGGATACAGTTAACCTAAAGTCAAGCATCGGAATCTATAACTAGTGTCACAGGAATGGTTCAAAACATAGACAGTAAGAAGAGACAGTCTTCTTGTACTTAAGTCGGCATTGTGCCTTTTCTATTTGATTCCGATGCAATTTCTGTGTTTCATCGTCAATGAGAAGGTCAGAGGGATACAGTAAACCTGAAGTGAAGCATCGGAATCTATAACTAATGTCACACGAATGGTTCAAAACCTAGTCAGTAACAAGAGTCAGTCTTTTTGTACTTAAGTCGGCATGGTGCGTTTTGTATTGAATTCCGATGTAATTTCTGCACTTCATCGTCAATAAGAAGGTCCAAATGATACAGTAAACCTGAAGTGAATCATCGGAATCTATAACTAGTGTCACAGGAATGGTTCGAAACACAGTCAATATGAAGAGGCAGTCTTCTTGTCCTTAAGTCGGCATTGTGCCTTTTGTATTTAAATCCGATGCAATTTCTGTGTTTCATCGTCAATAAGAAGGTCCAAGGGATACAGTAAACCTGGAGTGTTGCATCGGAATCTATAACTAGTGTCACAGGAGTGGTCCAAAACATAGAAAGTAAGAAGAGTCAGTCTTCATGTACTTAAGTCGGCATTGTGCCTTTTGTATTTAATTCCGATGCAATTTCTGTGTTTCATCGTCATTAAGAAGGTCCAAGGATACAGTAAACCTGAAGTGAAGCATCGGAATCTATAACTAGTGTCAATGGAATGGTTCAAAACATAGACAGTAAGAAGAGTCAGTCTTCTTGTCCTTAAGTCGGCATTGTGCATTTTGTATTTAATTCCGATGTAATTTCTGTGTTTCATCGTAAATAAGAAGGTCAGAGGGATACAGTAAACCTGAAGTGAAGCATCGGAATCTATAACTAGTGTCACAGGAATAGTTCAAAACATAGACAGTAAGAAGAGTCAGTCTTTTTGTACTTATGTCGGCATTGTCCCTTTTGTATTTAATTCCGATGTAATTTCTGTGTTTCATCGTCAATAAGAAGGTCAGAGCGATACAGTAAACCAGAAGTGAAGCATCGGAATCTCTAACTAGTGTCAATGGAATGGTTCAAAGCACACACAGTAAGAAGAGTCAGTCTTCTTGTACTTAAGTCGGCATTGTGCATTTTGTATTTAATTCCGATGTAATTTCTGTGTTTCATCGTAAATAAGAAGGTCAGAGGGATACAGTAAACCTGAAGTGAAGCATCGGAATCTATAACTAGTGTCACAGGAATGGTTCAAAACATAGACAGTAAGAAGAGTCAGTCTTTTTGTACTTATGTCGGCATTGTCCCTTTTGTATTTAATTCCGATGTAATTTCTGTGTTTCATCGTCAATAAGAAGGTCAGAGCGATACAGTAAACCAGAAGTGAAGCATCGGAATCTCTAACTAGTGTCAATGGAATGGTTCAAAGCACACACAGTAAGAAGAGTCAGTCTTCTTGTACTTAAGTCGGCATTGTGCCTTTTGTATTTAATTCCGATGCTATTTCTGTGTTTCATCGTCAATAGGAAGGTCCAAGGGATAGAGTAAATCTGGAGTGAAGCATCGGAATCAATTACTAGTGTCACAGGAATGGTTCAAAACATCGACAGTAAGAAGATACAGTCTTCTTGTACTTAAGTCGGCATTGTGCCATTTGTATTTAATTCCGATGCAATATCTGTGATTCATCGTCAATAAGAAGGTCAGAGGGATACAGTAAACCTGAAGTGAGGCATCGGAATCTATAACTAGTGTCACAGGAATGGTTCAAAACATAGTCAGAAAGAAGGGTCAGTCTTCTTGTCCTTATGTCGGCATTGTGCCTTTTGTATTTAATTCCGAAGCAATTTCTGTGTTTCATCGCCAATAAGAACTTCCAAAGGATACAGTAAACCTGGAGTGTAGCATCGGAATATATAACTAGTGTCACAGGAATGGTTCAAAACATAGTCAGTAAGAAGAGTCAGTCTTCATGTACTTAAGTCGGCATTGTGCCTTTTGTATTTAATTCCGATGCAATTTCTGTGTTTAATCGTCAATAAGAAGGTCCAAGGGATACAGTAAACCTGGAGTGAATCATCGGAATCTATAACTAGTGTCACAGGAATGGTCAAAACATAGAGAGTACTTAAGTCGGCATTGTGCCTTTTGTATTTAATTCCGATGCAATTTCTGTGTTTCATCGTCGATAAGAAGGTCCAAGGGAAACAGTAGACCTGAAGTGAAACATCGGAATCTATAACAAGTGTCACAGGAATGGTTCAAAACATAGTCAATAAGAAGAGTCGGTCTTCATGTACTTAAGTCGGCATTGTGCCTTTTGTATTTAATTCCGATGCAATTCCAGTGTTTCACCGTCAATAAGAAGGTCCAAGGGATACAGTAAACCTGAGGTGAAGCATCGAAATCTATAACTAGTGTCACAGGAATGGTTCAAAACATAGTCAGTAAGAAGAGTCAGTCTTCATGTACTTAAGTCGGCATTGTGCCTTTTGTATTAAATTCCGATGCAATTTCTGTGTTTCATCGTCAATAAGAAGGTCCAAGGGATACAGTAAACCTGAAGTGAAGCATCGGAATCTATAACTAGTGTCAATGGAATGGTTCAAAACATACACAGTAAGAAGAGTCAGACTTCTTGTCCTTAAGTCGGCATTGTGCCTTTTGTATTTAATTCCGATGCAATTTCTGTGTTTCATCGTGAATAAGAAGGTCAGAGGGATGCAGTAAACCTGAAGTCAAGCATCGGAATCTATAACTAGTGTCACAGGAATGGTTCAAAACATAGTCAGTAACAAGAGTCAGTCTTTTTGTACTTAGGTAGGCATTGTGCCTTTTGTAATTAATTCCGATGTAATTTCTGTGTTTCATCGTCATTAAGAAGGACAGAGGGATACAGTAAACCTGAAGTGATGCATCGGAATCTATAACTAGTGTCAATGGAATGTTACAGAGCATACACTGTAAGAAGAGTCAGTCTTCTTGTACTTAAGTCGGCATTGTGCCTTTTGTATTTAATTCCGGTGCAATTTCGGTGTCTCATCGTCAATAAGAAGGTCAGAGGGATACAGTAAACCTAAAGTGAAGCATCGGAATCTATAACTAGTGTCACAGGAATGGTTCAAAACATAGTCAGTAAGAAGAGTCAGTCTTCTTGTCCTTAAGTCGGCATTGTGCCTTTTGTATATAATTCCGTTGCTATTTCTGTGTTTCATCGTCAATAAGAAGGTCCAAGGGATACAGTAAACCTGGAGTGAAGCATCGGAATCAGTAACTAGTGTCACAGGAATAGTTCAAAGCATAGACAGTAAGAAGAGTCAGTCTTCTTGTACTTAAGACGGCATTGTGCATTTTGTATTTAATGCCGATGCAATTTCTGTGTTTCATCGTCAATAAGAAGGTCGGAGGGATACAGTAAAACTGAAGTGAAGCATCGGAATCTATAACTAGTGTCAGAGGAATGGTTCAAAACATAGTCAGAAAGAAGAATCAGTCTTCTTGTCCTTAAGTCGCCATTGTGCCTTTTGTATTTAAATCCGATGCAATTTCTGTGTTTCATCGTCAATAAGAAGGTCCAAGGGATACAGTAAACCTGGAGTGTAGCATCGGAATCTATAACTAGTGTCACAGGAATGGTCCAAAACATAGAAAGTAAGAAGAGTCAGTCTTCATGTACTTAAGTCGGCATTGTGCCTTTTGTATTTAATTCCGATGCAATTTCTGTGTTTCTTCGTCATTAGGAAGGTCCAAGGATACAGTAAACCTGAAGTGAAGCATCGGAATCTATAACTAGTGTTAATGGAATGGTTCAAAACATAGACAGTAAGAAGAGTCAGTCTTCTTGTCCTTAAGTCGGCATTGTGCATTTTGTATTTAATTCCGATGTAATTTCTGTGCTTCATCGTAAATAAGAAGGTCAGAGGGATACAGTAAACCTGAAGTGAAGCATCGGAATCTATAACTAGTGTCACAGGAATGGTTCAAAACATAGACAGTAAGAAGAGTCAGTCTTCTTGTACTTAAGTCGGCATTGTGCCTTTTCTATTTAATTCCTATGCAATTTCTGTGTTTCATCGTCAATAACAGTGTCAGAGGGATACAGTAAACCTGAAGTCAAGCATCGGAATCTATAACTAGTGTCACAGGAATGGTTCAAAACATAGTCAGAAACGAGAGTCAGTCTTTTTGTACTTAAGTCGGCATTGTCCCTTTTGTATTTAATTCCGATGTAATTTCTGTGTTTCATCGTCAATAAGAAGGTCAGAGGGATACAGTAAACCAGAAGTGAAGCATCGGAATCTCTAACTAGTGTCAATGGAATGGTTCAAAGCACACACAGTAAGAAGGGTCAGTCTTCTTGTCCTTATGTCGGCATTGTGCCTTTTGTATTTAAGTCCGAAGCAATTTCTGTGTTTCATCGCCAATAAGAACTTCCAAAGGATACAGTAAACCTGGAGTGTAGCATCGGAATATATAACTAGTGTCACAGGAATGGTTCAAAACATAGTCAGTAAGAAGAGTCAGTCTTCATGTACTTAAGTCGGCATTGTGCCTTTTGTATTTAATTCCAATGCAATTTCTGTGTTTAATCGTCAATAAGAAGGTCCAAGGGATACAGTAAACCTGAAGTGAAGCATCGGAATCTATAACTAGTGTCACAGGAATGGTTCAAAACATAGTCAGTAAGAAGAGACAGTCTTCTTGTACTTAAGTCGGCCTTGTGCCTTTTGTATTTAATTCCGATGCAATTTCTGTGTTTCATCGTCAATAAGTAGGTCCAAGGGTTACAGTAAACCTGGAGTGAATCATCGGAATCTATAACTAGTGTCACAGGAATGGTCAAAACATAGAGAGTACTTAAGTCGGAATTGTGCCTTTTGTATTTAATTCCGATGCAATTTCTGTGCTTCATCGTCGATAAGAAGGTCCAAGGGAAACAGTAAAGCTGAAGTGAAACATCGGAATCTATAACAAGTGTCACACGAATGGTTCAAAACATAGTCAGTAAGAAGAGTCGGTCTTCATGTACTTAAGTCGGCATTGTGCCTTTTGTATTTAATTCCGATGCAATTCCAGTGTTTCACCGTCAATAAGAAGGTCCAAGGGATACAGTAAACCTGAAGTGAAGCATCGAAATCTATAACTAGTGTCATAGGAATGGTTCAAAACATAGTCAGTAAGAAGAGTCAGCCTTCTTGTACTTAAGTCGGCATATTTGCCTAATCTATTTAATACCGATGCAATTTCAGTGTTTCATCGACAATAAAAAGGTCCAAGGGATACAGTAGACCTGGAGTGAAGCATCGGAATCTGTAACTAGTGTCAATGGAATCGTTCAAAGCATAGACAGAAAGAAGAGTCAGTCTTCATGTACTTAAGTCGGCATTGTGCCTTTTGTATTTAATTCCGATGCAATTTCTGTGTTTCATCGTGAATAAGAAGGTCAGAGGGATACAGTAAACCTGAAGTGAGGCATCGGAATCTATAACTAGTGTCACAGGAATGGTTCAAAACATAATCAGCAAGAAGAGTCAGTCTTCTTGTCCATAAGTCGGCATTGTGCCTTTTGTATTTAATTCCGATGCTATTTCTTTGTTTCATCGTCAATAAGAAGGTCAGTGGCATACGGTAAACATAGAGTGAAGCATCGGAATCAATAACTAGAGTCATAGGAATGGTTCAAAACATAGACAGTAAGAAGAGTCAGTCTTCTTGTACTTAAGTCGACATTATGCCTTTTCTATTTAATTCCGATGCAATTTCTGTGTTTCATAGTCAATAAGAAGGTCAGAGGGATGCAGTAAACCTGAAGTCAAGCATCGGAATCTATAACTAGTGTCACAGGAATGGTTCAAAACATAGTCAGTAACAAGAGTCAGTCTTTTTATACTTAGGTAGGCATTGTGCCTTTTGTAATTAATTCCGATGTAATTTCTGTGTTTCATCGTCATTAAGAAGGTCAGAGGGATACAGTAACCTGAAGTGAAGCATCGGAATCAAAAACTAGTGCCAATGGAATGGTACAAAGCATACACAGTAAGAAGAGTCAGTCTTCTTGTACTTAAGTCGGCATTGTGCCTTTTGTACTTAATTCCGGTGCAATTTCGGTGTCTCATCGACAATAAGAAGGTCAGAGGGATACTGTAAACCTAAAGTGAAGCATCGGAATCTATAACTAGTGTCACAGGAATGGTTCAAAACATAGTCAGTAAGAAGAGTCAGTCTTTTTGTCCTTAAGTCGGCATTGTGCTTTTGTATATAATTCCGATGCTATTTCTGTGTTTCATCGTCAATAAGAAGTTCCAAGGGATACAGTAAACCTGGAGTGAAGCATCGGAATCAGTAACTAGTGTCACAGGAATAGTTCAAAGCATAGACAGTAAAAAGAGTCAGTCTTCTTGTACTTCAGACGGCATTGTGCATTTTGTATTTAATGCCGATGCAATTTCTGTGTTTCATCGTCAATAAGAAGGTCAGAGGGATACAGTAAAACTGAAGTGAAGCATCGGAATCAATAACTAGAGTCAGAGGAATTGTTCAAAACATAGTCAGAAAGAAGGGTCAGTCTTCTTGTCCTTAAGTCGGCATTGTGCCTTTTTTATTTAATTCCGATGAAATTTCTGTGTTTCATCGTCAATAACAAGGTCCAAGGGATACAGTAAACCTGGAGTGTAGTATCTGAATCTATAACTAGTGTTACACGAATGGTTTAAAACATAGTCAGTAAGAAGAGTCAGTCTTCAAGTACTTAAGTCGGCATTGTGCCTTTTGAATTTAATTCCGATGCAATTTCTGTGTTTCAACGTCAATAAGAAGGTCCTAGGGATACAGTAAACCTAAAGTGAAGCATCGGAATCTATAACTAGTGTCACAGGAAAGGTTCAAAACATAGTCAGCAAGATGAGTGAGTCTTCTTGTTCTTAAGTTTTCATTGTGCCTTTTCTATTTAATTCCGATGCAATTTCAGTGTTTCATCGTCAATAAGAAGGTCCAAGGGATACAGTAAACCTGGAGTGAAGTATCGGAATCTATAAATAGTGTTAATGGAATGGTTCAAAGCATAGACAGTAAGAAAAGTCAGTCTTCTTGTAATTATGTCGGCTTTGTGCCTTTTGTATTTAATTCCGGCGCAATTTCCGTGTTTCATCGTCAATAAGAAGGTCAGAGGGATACAATAAACCTGTAGTGAAGCATCGGAATCTATAACTAGTGTCACAGGAATGGTTCAAATCATAGTCAGTAAGAGGAGTCAGTCTTCTTGTTCTTAAGTCGGCCTTGTGCCTTTTGTTTTTAATTCCGATGCAATTTCTGTGTTTCATCGTCATTAAGAAGGTCCAAGTGAAACAGTTAACCTGAAGTGAAGCATCGGAATCTATAACAAGTGTCACAGGAATCGTTCAAAACATAGTCAGTAAGAAGAGTCGGTCTTCATGTACTTAAGTCGGCATTGTGCCTTTTGTATATAATTCCGATGCAATTTCAGTGTTTCATCGTCAATAAGAAGGTCCAAGGGAGACAGTAAACCTGAAGTGAAGCATCGGAATCTATTACTAGTGTCACAGGAATGGTTCAAAACATAGTCAGTAACAAGAGTCAGTCTTCATGTACTTAAGTCGGCATTGTGCCTTTTGTATTTCATTCCGATGCAATTTCTGTGTTTCATCGTCAATAAGAAGGTACAAGGGATACAGTAAACCTGAAGTGAAGCATCGGAATCTATAACTAGTGTCACAGGAATGGTTCAAAACATAGTCAGTAAGAAGAGGTACTATTCTTGTACTGAAGTCGGGATATTTGCCTAATCTATTCAATACCGAAGTAATTTCAGTGCTTCATCGACAACAAGAAGGTCAGAGGTATACAGTAAACCTGAAGTTAAGCATCGGAATCTATAACTAGTGTCACAGGAATGGTTCAAAACATTGTCAGTAAGAAGAGTCAGACTTCTTGTCCTTAAGTCGGCATAATGCCTTTTGTATTTTATTCCGATGCATTTTCTGTGTTTCATCGTCAATAAGAAGGTCCAAGGGATACAGTAAAACTGGAGTGAAGCATAGGAATCTATAACTAGTGTCACAGGAATGGTTCAAAGCATAGACAGTAAGAAGATACAGTCTTCTTGTACTTAAGTCGGCATTGTGCCTCATCTATTTAATTCCGATGCAATTTCTGTGTTTCATCGTCAATAAGAAGGTCCAAAGGATACAGTAAACCTGAAGTAAAGCATCGGAATCTATAACTAGTGTCACAGGAATGGTTCAGAACATAGTCAGTAAGAAGAGTTTGTCTTCATTTACTTAAGTCGGCATTGTGCCTTTTGTATTTAATTCCCGTGCAATTTCTGTGTTTCATCGTCAATAAGAAGGTCAGAGGGATACAGTAAACCTGAAGTGAATCATCGGATTCTATAACTAGTGTCACAGGAATGGTTAAAATCATAGTCAGTAAGAAGAGTCTGTCTTCTTGTACTTAAGTCGACGTTGTGCCTTTTGTATTAAATACCGATGCAATTTCTGTGTTTCATCGTCAATAAGAAGGTCCTAGGGATACAGTTAACCTGAAGTCAAGTATCGGAATCTATAACTAGTGTCACAGGAATGGTTCAAAACATAGTCAGAAAGAAGGGTCAGTCTTCTTGTCCTTATTTCGGCATTGTGCCTTTCGCATTTAATTCCGAAGCAATTTCTGTGTTTCATCGCCAAAAAGAACTTCCAATGGATAGAGTAAACCTGGAGTGTAGCATCGGAATATATAACTAGTGTCACAGGAGTGGTTCAAAACATAGTCAGTAAGAAGAGTTAGTCTTCATGTACTTAAGTCAGCATTGTGCCTTTTCTATTTAATTCCGGTGCAATTTCTGTGTTTAATCGTCAATAAGAAGGTCCAAGGGATACAGTAAACCTGAAGTGAAGCATCGGAATCTATAACTAGTGTCACAGGAATGGTTCAGAACATAGTCAGTAAGAAGAGTGAGTCTTCTTGTTCTTAACTCGGCATTGTGCATTTTCTATTTAATTCCGATGCAATTTCAGTGTTTCATCGTCAATAAGAAGGTCCAAGGGATACAGTAAACTTGGAGTGAAGTATCGGAATCTATAAATAGTGTCAATGGAATGGTTCAAAGCATAGACAGTAAGAAGGGTCAGTCTTCTTGTAATTAAGGCGGCTTTGTGCCTGTTGTATTTAATTCCGATGCAATTTCTGTGTTTCATCGTCAATAAGAAGGTCCAAGGGAAACAGTAAACCTGAAGTGAAACATCGGAATCTATAACAAGTGGCACAGGAATGGTTCAGAACATAGTCAGTAAGAAGAGTCGGTCTTCATGTACTTAAGTCGGCATTGTGCCTTTTGTATTTAATTCCGATGCAATTTCAGTGTTTCATCGTCAATAAGAAGGTCCAAGGGATACAGTTAACCTGGAGTGAAACATCGGAATCTATAACTAGTGTCAATGGAATGGTTCAAAGCATAGACAGTAAGAAGTGTCAGTCTTCATGTACTTAAGTCGGCATTGTGCCTTTTGTATTTAATTCCGATGCAATTTCTGTGTTTCATCGTCAATAAGAAGTTCCAATGGATACAGTAAACCTGAAGTGAAGCATCGGAATCTATAACTAGTGTCAATGGAATGGTTCAAAACATAGACAGTAAGAAGAGTCAGTGTTCTTGTCCTTAAGTCGGCATTGTGCCTTTTGTATTTAATTCCGATGCAATATCTGTGTTTCATCGTGAATAAGGAGGTCAGAGGGATACAGTAAACCTGAAGTGAAGCATCGGAATCTATAACTAGTGTCACAGGAATGGTTCAAAACATAGTCAGTAAGAAGAGTCAGTCTTCTTGTCCATAAGTCGGCATTGTGCCTTTTGTATTTAATTCCGATGCAATTTCTTTGTTTCATCGTCAATAAGAAGGTCAGAGGCATACGGTAAACATGAAGTGAAGCATCGGAATCTATAACTAGAGTCATAGGAATGGTTCAAACATAGACAGTAAGAAGAGTCAGTCTTCTTGTACTTAAGTCGACATTGTGCCTTTTCTATGTAATTCCGATGCAATTTCTGTGTTTCATCGTCAATAAGAAGGTCAGAGGGATGCAGTAAACCTGAAGTCAAGCATCGGAATCTATAACTAGTGTCACAGGAATGGTTCAAAATATAGTCAGTAAAATGAGTCAGTCTTTTTGTACTTAAGTAGGCATTGTGCCTTTTGTATTTAATTCCGATGTAATTTCTGTGTTTCATCGTCATTAAGAAGGTCAGAGGGATACAGTAAACCTGAAGTGAAGCATCGGAATCTATAACTAGTGTCAATGGAATGGTACAAAGCATACACAGTAAGAAGAGGCAGTCTTCTTGTACTTAAGTCGGCATTGTGCCTTTTGGATTTAATTCCGGTGCAATTTCCGTGTCTCATCGTCAATAAGAAGGTCAGAGGGATACAGTGAACCTAAAGTGATTCATCGGAATCTATAACTAGTGTCACAGGAATGGTTCAAAACATAGTCAGTAAGAAGAGTCAGTCTTCTTGTCCTTAATTCGGCATTGTGCCTTCCGAAGCTATTTCTGTGTTTCATCGTCAATAAGAGGGTCCAAGGGATACAGTAAACCTGGAGTGAAGCATCGGAATCAGTAACTAGTGTCACAGTAATTGTTCAAAGCATAGACAGTAAGAAGAGTCAGTCTTCTTGTACTTAAGACGGCATTGTGCATTTTGTATTTAATGCCGATGCAATTTCTGTGTTTCATCCTCAATAAGAAGGTCAGAGGGATACAGTAAAACTGAAGTGAAGCATCGGAATCTATAACTAGTGTCAGATGAATGGTTCAAAACATAGTCAGAAAGAAGGGTCAGTCTTCTTGTCCTTAAGTCGGCATTGTGCCTTTTTTATTTAATTCCGATGAAATTTCTGTGTTTCATCGTCAATAACAAGGTCCAAGGGATACAGTAAACCTGGAGTGTAGTATCTGAATCTATAACTAGTGTTACACGAATGGTTCAAAACATAGTCAGTAAGAAGAGTCAGTCTTCAAGTACTTAAGTCAGCATTGTGCCTTTTGTATTTAATTCCGATGCAATTTCTGTGTTTCAACGTCAATAAGAAGGTCCAAGGGATACAGTAAACCTGAAGTGAAGCATCGGAATCTATAACTAGTGTCACAGGAATGGTCCAAAACATAGTCAGCAAGAAGAGTGAGTCTTCTTGTTCTTAAGTCTTCATTGTGCCTTTCCTATTTAATTCCGATGCAATTTCAGTGTTTCATCGTCAATAAGAAGGTCAAAGGGATACAGTAAACCTGGAGTGAAGTATCGGAATCTATAAATAGTGTTAATGGAATGGTTCAAAGCATAAACAGTAAGAAGAGTCAGTCTTCTTGTAATTATGTCGGCTTTGTGCTTTTTGTATTTAATTCCGGTGCAATTTCGGTGTTTCATCGTCAATAAGAACGTCAGAGGGATACAATAAACCTGAAGTGAAGCATCGGAATCTATAACTAGTGTCACAGGAATGGTTCAAATCATAGTCAGTAAGAGGAGTCAGTCTTCTTGTTCTCAAGTCGGCCTTGTGCCTTTTGTATTTAATTCCCATGCAAATTCTGTGTTTCATCGTCAATAAGAAGGTACAAGGGGTACAGTAAAACTGGAGTGAAGCATCGGAAACTATAACTAGTGTCACAGGAATGGTTCAAAACATAGACAGTACTTATGTCGGCATTGTGCTTTTTGTATTTAAATCCGATGCAATTTCTGTGTTTCATCGTCAATAAGACGGTCCAAGTGAAACAGTAAACCTGAAGTGAAGCATCGGAATCTATAACAAGTGTCACAGGAATCGTTCAAAGCATAGTCAGTAAGAAGAGTCGGTCTTTATGTACTTAAGTCGGCGTTGTGCCTTTTGTATTTAATTCCGATGCAATTTCAGTGTTTCATCGTCAATAAGAAGGTCCAAGGGATACAGTAAACCTGAAGTGAAGCGTCGGAATCTATAACTAGCGTCGCAGGAGTGGTTTAAAACATAGTCAGTAACAAGAGTCAGTCTTCATGTACTTAAGTCGGCATTGTGCCTTTTGTATTTAATTCCGATGCAATTTCTGTGTTTCATCGTCAATAAGAAGGTCCAAGGGGTACAGTAAAACTGGAGTGAAGCATAGGAATCTATAACTAGTGTCACAGGAATGGTTCAAAGCATAGACAGTAAGAAGATACAGTCTTCTTGTACTTAAGTCGGCATTGTGCCTTTTCTATTTCATTCCGATGCAATTTCTGTGTTTCATCGTCAATAAGAAGGTCCAAGGGATACAGTAAACCTGAAGTAAAGCATCGGAATCTATAACTAATGTCACAGGAATGGTTCAAAACATAGTCAGTAGCAAGAGTCAGTCTTTTTGTGCTTAAGTCGGCATTGTGTCTTTTGTATTGAATTCCGATGTAATTTCTGTAATTCATCGTCAATAAGAAGGTCCAAATGATACAGTAAACCTGAAGTGAATCATCGGAATCTATAACTAGTGTCACAGGAATGGTTCAAAGCACAGTCAGTAAGAAGAGTCAGTCTTCTTGTCCTTAAGTCGGCTTTGTACCTTTTGTGTTTAAATCCGATGCAATTTCTGTGTTTCATCGTCAATAAGAAGGTCCAAGGGATACAGTAAACCTGGAGTGTAGCATCGGAATTTATAACTAGTGTCACAGGAATGGTTCAAAACATAGAGAGTAAGAAGTGTCAGTCTTCATGAACCTAAGCCGGCATTGTGCCTTTTCTTTTTAATTCCGATGCAATTTGTGGGTTTCATCGTCAATAAGAAGGTCCAAGGGATACAGTAAACCTGAAGTGAAGCATCGGAATCTATAACTAGTGTCAATGGAATGGTTCAAACATAGACAGTAAGAAGAGTCAGTCTTCTTGTCCTTAATTCGGCATTGTGCCTTTTGTATTTAATTCCGATGCAATTTCAGTGTTTCATCGTCAATAAGAAGGTTAAGGGGATACAGTAAACCTGAAGTGAAACATCAAAATCTATAACTAGTGTCATAGGAATGGTTCAAAACATACACAGTAAGAAGAGTCAGTCTTCTTGTACTTAAGTCGGCATTGTGCCTTTTGTATTTAATTCCGATGCTATTTCTGTGTTTCATCGTCAATAAGAAAGTAAGAAGGTCCAAGGGATAAAGTAAACCTGGAGTGAAGCATCGGAATCAATAACTAGTGTCACAGCAATCGTTAAAACATCGACAGTAATAAGATACAGTGCTCTTGTACATAAGTCGGCATTGTGCCTTTTGTATTTAATTCCGATGCAATTTCTGTGTTTCATCGTCAATAAGAAGTTCCAAGGGATACAGTAAACCTGAAGTGAAGCATCGGAATCTATAACTAGTGTCAATGGAATGGTTCAAAACATAGACAGTAAGAAGAGTCAGTCTCCTTGTCCTTAAGTCGGATTGTGCCTTTTGTATTTAATTCCGATGCAATTTCTGTGTTTCATCGTGAATAAGATGGTCAGAGGGATACAGTAAACCTGAAGTGAAGCATCGGAATCTATAACTAGTGTCACAGGAATGGTTCAAAACATTGTCAGTAAGAAGAGTCAGTCTTCTTGTCCATAAGTCGGCATTGTGCCTTTTGTATTTAATTCCAATGCAATTTCTTTGTTTCATCGTCAATAAGAAGGTCAGAGGCATACGGTAAACATCAAGTGAAGCATCGGAATCTATAACTAGAGTCATAGGAATGGTTCAAACATAGACAGTAAGAAGAGTCATTCTTCTTGTACTTAAGTCGACATTGTGCCTTTTCTATTTAATTCCGATGTAATTTCTGTGTTTCATCGTCATTAAGAAGGTCAGAGGGATACAGTAAACCTGAAGTGAAGCATCGGAATCTATAACTAGTGTCACAGGAATGGTTCAAAATATACTCAGTGACAAGAGTCAGTCTTTTTGTACTTAAGTAGGCATTGTGCCTTTTGTATTTCATTCCGATGTAATTTCTGTGTTTCATCGTCATTAAGAAGGTCAGAGGGATACAGTAAACCTGAAGTGAAGCATCGGAATCTATAACTAGTGTCAATGGAATGGTACAAAGCATACACAGTAACAAGAGGCAGTCTTCTTGTACTTAAGTCGGCATTGTGCCTTTTGTATTTAATTCCGGTGCAATTTCTGTGTCTCATCGTCAATAAGAAGGTCAGAGGGATACAGTAAACCTAAAGTGAATCATCGGAATCTATAACTACTGTCACAGCAATGGTTCAAAACATAGTCAGTAAGAAGAGTCAGTCTTCTTGCCCTGAAGTCGGCATATTGCCTTCCGATGCTATTTCTGTGTCTCATCGTCAATAAGAGGGTCCAAGGGATACAGTAAACCTGGAGTGAAGCATCGGAATCAGTAACTAGTGTCACAGGAATAGTTCAAAGCATAGAAAGTGAGAAGAGTCAGTCTTCAAGTACTTAAGTCAGCATTGTGCCTTTTGTATTTAATTCCGATGCAATTTCTGTGTTTCATCGTCAATAAGAAGGTCAGAGGGATACAGTAAAACTGAAGTGAAGCATCGGAATCTATAACTAGTGTCAGAGGAATGGTTCAAAACATAGTCAGAAAGAAGGGTCAGTCTTCTTGTCCTTAAGTCGGCATTGTGCCTTTTTTATTTAATTCCGATGAAATTTCTGTGTTTCATCGTCAATAACAAGGTCCAAGGGATACAGTAAACCTGGAGTGTAGTATCTGAATCTATAACTAGTGTTACACGAATGGTTCAAAACATAGTCAGTAAGAAGAGTCAGTCTTCAAGTACTTAAGTCAGCATTGTGCCTTTTGTATTTAATTCCGATGCAATTTCTGTGTTTCAACGTCAATAAGAAGGTCCAAGGGATACAGTAAACCTGAAGTGAAGCATCGGAATCTATAACTAGTGTCACAGGAATGGTCCAAACATAGTCAGCAAGAAGAGTGAGTCTTCTTGTTCTTAAGTCTTCATTGTGCCTTTCCTATTTAATTCCGATGCAATTTTAGTGTTTCATCGTCAATAAGAAAGTCCAAGGGATACAGTAAACCTGGAGTGAAGTATCGGAATCTATAAATAGTGTTAATGGAATGGTTCAAAGCATAAACAGTAAGAAGAGTCAGTCTTCTTGTAATTATGTCGGCTTTGTGCCTTTTGTATTTAATTCCGGTGCAATTTCGGTGTTTCATCGTCAATAAGAACGTCAGAGGGATACAATAAACCTGAAGTGAAGCATCGGAATCTATAACTAGTGTCACAGGAATGGTTCAAATCATAGTCAGTATGAGGAGTCAATCTTCTTGTTCTTAAGTCGGCCTTGTGCCTTTTGTATTTAATTCCCATGCAAATTCTGTGTTTCATCGTCAATAAGAAGGTACAAGGGGTACAGTAAAACTGGAGTGAAGCATCGGAAACTATAACTAGTGTCACAGGAATGGTTCAAAACATAGACTGTACTTATGTCGGCATTGTGCTTTTTGTATTTAAATCCGATGCAATTTCTGTGTTTCATCGTCAATAAGACGGTCCAAGTGAAACAGTAAACCTGAAGTGAATCATCGGAATCTATAACAAGTGTCACAGGAATCGTTCAAAGCATAGTCAGTAAGACGAGTCGGTCTTTATGTACTTAAGTCGGCGTTGTGCCTTTTGTATTTAATTCCGATGCAATTTCAGTGTTTCATCGTCAATAAGAAGGTCCAAGGGATACTGTAAACCTGAAGTGAAGCATCGGAGTCTATAACTAGTGTCACAGGATTGTTTCAAATCATGGACAGTAGGAAGAGTCAGTCTTCTTGTTCTTAAGTCGACCATGTGACTTTTCTATTTAATTCCGTTGCACTTTCTGTGTTTCATCGTCAATACGAAGGTCCAAGGGATGCAGTAAACCTGAAATGAAGCATCGGATTCTCTAACTAGTGTCACAGGAATGGTTCAAAACATAGACAGTAGGAAGAGTCAGTCTACATGTACTTAAGTCGGCATTGTGCCTTTTGTATTTAATTCCGAATCAATTTCTGTGTTTCATCGTCATTAAGAAGGTCAGAGGGATACAGTAAACCTGAAGTGAAGCATCAGAATTTATAACTAGTGTCACAGGAATGGTTCAAAACATAGTCAGTAAGAAGAGTCAGTCTTCTTGTACTTCATTCGGCATTGTGCATTTTGTATTTAACTCCGATGCAATTTCTGTGTTTCATCGTCAATAAGAAGGTCCAAGGGATACAGTAAACCTGAAGTCAAGCATTGGAATCTATGACTAGGTTCACAGGAATGGTTCGACCATAGACAGTAAGAAGAGTCAGTCTACTGGTACTTAAGTCGGCATTGTGCCTTTTCTATTTAATTCCGATCCAATTTCTGTATTTCATCGTCAATAAGAAGTTCAGAGGGATACTGTAGACCTGAAGTGAAGCATCGGAATCTATAACTAGTGTCACAGGAATGGTTCAAAACATAGACAGTAAGATGGGACAGTCTTCTTGTACTTAAGTCGGCATTGTGCCTTTTGTATTTAATTCCGATGCAATGTCGGTGTTTCATCGTCAATAAGAAGGTCAGAGGGATACAGTAAACCTGAAGTGAAGCATCGGAATCTATAACTAGTGTCACAGGAATAGTTCAAAACATGGACAGTAGGAAGAGTCAGTCTTCTTGTACTTAAGTCGGCATTGTGCCTTTTGTATTTCATTTCGATGCAATTTCTGTGTTTCATCGTCAATAAGAAGGTCAGAGGGATACAGTAAACCTGAAGTGAAGCATCGGAATCTATAACTAGTGGCACAGGAATGGTTCAAAACATAGACAGTAAGAAGAGTCAGTCTTCTTGTACTTAAGTCAGCATTGTGCCTTTTCTATTTAATTCCGATTCAATTTCTGTATTTCACCGTCAATAAGAAGGTCAGAGGGATACAGTAAACCTGAAGTGAAGCATCGGAATCTATAATAAGTGTCACAGGAATGGTTTAAAACATAGTCAGTAGGAAGACTCAGTCTTCTTGTACGTAGGTCGGCATTGTGCCTTTTCTATTTAATTCCAATGCAATTTCTGTGTTTCATCGTCAATAAGAAGATCAGAGCGATACAGTAAACCTGAAGTCAAGCATCGGAATGTATAACAAGTGTCACAGGAATGGTTCAAAGCATAGTCAGAAAGAAGAGTCAGTCTGCCTGTACATAAGTCGGCATTGTGCCTTTTCTATTTAATTCCGATGCAATTTCTATGTTTCATCGTCAATAAGAAGGTCAGAATGATACAGTAAACCTGATGTGAAGCATCGGAATCTATAACTAGTGTCACAGGAATGGTTCCAAACATAGTCAGTAAAAAGAGTCAGTCTTCTTGTACTTAAGTCGGCATTATGCCTTTTGTATTTATTTCCGATGCAATTTCTGTGTTTCATCGTCAATAAGAAGGTCATAGGGATGGAATGAACCTGAAGTGAAGCATCGGAATCTGTAACTAGCGTCACAGGAATGGTTCAAAACATAGACAGTAAGAAGAGTCAGTCTTCTTATACTTAAGTCGGCATTGTGCCTTTTGTATTTAATTTCGATGCAATATCTGTGTTTCTTCGTCAATAGGAAGTTCAGAGGGATACAGTAAACCTGAAGTGAAGCATCGGATTATATAACTAGTGTCACAGGACTGGTTCAAAACATAGACAGTAGGAAGAGTCAGTCTTCTTGTACTTAAGTCGGCATTTTACCTTTTCTATTTAATTCGGATGCAATTTCTGTGTTTCATCGTCAATAAGATGGTCAGACGGATACAGTAAACCTGAAGTGAAGCATCGGAATCGATAACTAGTGCCACAGGAATCGTTCAAAACAGTCAGTAAGAAGAGTCAGTCTTCTTGTACTTAAGTCGGCATTGTGCCTTTTCTATTTAATTCCGATGCAATTTCTGTGTTTCATCGTATATAAGAACGTCAGAGGTATACAGAAAACCTGAAGTGAAGCATCGGAATCTATAACTAGTGTCACAGGAATGGTTCAAAACATAGGCAGTAGGAAGAGTCAGTCTTCTTGTACTTAAGTCGACATTGTGACTTTTGTATTTAATTGCGATTCAATTTCTGTGTTTCATCGTCAATAAGAATGTACAAGGGATACAGTAAACCTGAAGTGAAGCATCGGAATCTATAACTAGTGTCACAGGAATGGTTCAAAACATAGACAATAGGAAGTGTCAGTCTTCTTGTACTTACGTCGGCATTGTGCTTTTTCTATTTTATTCCGATGCACTTTCTGCGTTTCATCGTCAATATGAAGGTCCAAGGGATACAGTAAACCTTAAATGAAGCATCGGAATCTATAACTAAGGTCACAGGAATGTTTCAAAACATAGACAGTAGGAAGAGTCAGTCAACATGTACTTGAGTGGCATTGAGCCTTTTGTATTAAATTCCGATGCATTTTCTGTATTTCATCGTCAATAAGAAGGTCAGAGGGATACAGCAAACCCGAAGTGAAGCATCGGAATCTATAACTAGTGTCACAGGAATGGTTCAAATCATAGTCAGTAAGAAGAGTCAGACTTCTTGTACTTAAGTCGGCATTGTGCCCTTTTCAATATAATTCCGATGTAATTACTGTGTTTCATCGTCAATAAGAAGGTCATAGGGTTACAGTAAACCTGAAGTGAAGCATTGGAATATATAACTAGTGTCACAGGAATCGTACAAAAAATAGTCAGAAAGAAGAGTCAGTATTCTTGTACTTATGTCTACGTTGTGCCTTGTCTATTTAATTCCGATGCAAGTTCTGTGTTTCATCGTCAATAAGAAGGTTAAGGGGATACAGTAAACCTGAAGTGAAGCATCAAAATCAATAACTAGTGTCATAGGAATGGTTCAAAACATACACAGTAAGAAGAGTCAGTCTTCTTGTACTTAAGTCGGCATTGTGCCTTTTGTATTTAATTCCGATGCTATTTCTGTGTTTCATCGTCAATAAGAAAGTAAGAAGGTCCAAGGGATAAAGTAAACCTGGAGTGAAGCATCGGAATCAATAACTAGTGTCACAGCAATCGTTCAAAACATCGACAGTAATAAGATACAGTGCTCTTGTACATAAGTCGGCATTGTGCCTTTTGTATTTAATTCCGATGCAATTTCTGTGTTTCATCGCCAATACGAAGGTCCAAAGGATACAGTAAAACTGGAGTGTAGCCTCGGAATATATGACTAGTGTCACAGAAATGGTTCAAAACATAGTCAGTAAGAAGAGTCAGTCTTCATGCACTTAAGTCGGCATTGTGCCTTTTGTATTTAATTCCAATGCAATTTCAGTGTTTCATCGTCAATAAGAAGGTCCAGGGGATACAGTAAACCTGAAGTGAAGCATCGCAATCTATAACTAGAGTCACAGCAATGGTTCAAAACATAGTCAGTAAGAAGAGTCAGTCTTCTTGTACTTAAGTCGGCATATTTGCCTAATATATTTAATACCGATGCAATATCAGTGTTTCATCGACAGTAAGAAGGTCCAAGGGATACAGTAAACCTGGAGTGAAGCATCGGAATCTATAACTACTGTCACAGGAATGGTTCAAAACATAGTCAGTAAGAAGAGTCAGTCTTCATGTACTTAAGTCGGCATTGTGCCTTATGTATTTAATTCCGATGCAATTTCTGTGTTTCATCGTCAATAAGAAGGTCCAAGGGATACAGTTAACCTGGAGTGAAGCATCGGAATCTATAACTAGTGTCAATGGAATGGTTCAAAGCATAGACAGTAAGACGGGTCAGTCTTCATGTACTTAAGTCGGCATTGTGCCTTTTGTATTTAATTCCGATGCAATTTCTGTGTTTCATCGTCAATAAGAAGTTCCAAGTGATACAGTAAACCTGAAGTGAAGCATCGGAATCTATAGCTAGTGTCAATGGAATGGTTCAAAACATAGACAGTAAGAAGAGTCAGTCTCCTTGTCCTTAAGTCGGCATTGTGCCTTTTGTATTTAATTCCGATGCAATTTCTGTGTTTCATCGTGAATAAGAAGGTCAGAGGGATACAGTAAACCTGAAGTGAAGCATCGGAATCTATAACTAGTGTCACAGGAATGGTTCAAAACATAGTCAGTAAGAAGAATCAGTCTTCTTGTCCATAAGTCGGCATTGTGCCTTTTGTATTTAATTCCGATGCAATTTCTTTGTTTCATCGTCAATAAGAAGGTCAGAGGCATACGGTAAACATGAAGTGAAGCATCGGAATCTATAACTAGAGTCATAGGAATGGTTCAAACATAGACAGTAAGAAGAGTCAGTCTTCTTGTACTTATGTCGACATTGTGCCTTTTCTATTTAATTCCGATGCAATTTCTGTGTTTCATCGTCAATAAGAAGGTCAGAGGGATGCAGTAAACCTGAAGTCAAGCATCGGAATCTATAACTAGTGTCACAGGAATGGTTCAAAATATAGTCAGTGACAAGAGTCAGTCTTTTTGTACTTAAGTAGGCATTGTGCCTTTTGTATTTAATTCCGATGTAATTTCTGTGTTTCATCGTCATTAAGAAGGTCAGAGGGATACAGTAAACCTGAAGTGAAGCATCGGAATCTATAACTAGTGTCAATGGAATGGTACAAAGCATACACAGTAACAAGAGGCAGTCTTCTTGTACTTAAGTCGGCATTGTGCCTTTTGTATTTAATTCCGGTGCAATTTCTGTGTCTCATCGTCAATAAGAAGGACAGAGGGATACAGTAAACCTAAAGTGAATCATCGGAATCTATAACTACTGTCACAGGAAGGGTTCAAAACATAGTCAGTAAGAAGAGTCAGTCTTCTTGTCCTTAAGTCGGCATATTGCCTTCCGATGCTATTTCTGTGTTTCATCGTCAATAAGAGGTTCCAAGGGATACAGTAAACCTGGAGTGAAGCATCGGAGTCAGTAACTAGTGTCACAGGAATAGTTCAAAGCATAGACAGTAAGAAGAGTCAGTCTTCAAGTACTTAAGTCAGCATTGTGCCTTTTGTATTTAATTCCGATGCAATTTTTGTGTTTCATCGTCAATAAGAGGGTCCAAGGGATACAGTAAACCTGGAGTGAAGCATCGGAATCAGTAACTAGTGTCAATGGAATGGTTCAAAACCTAGACAGTAAGAAGAGTCAGTCTTCATGTACTTATGTCGGCATTGTGCCTTTTGTATTTAATTCCGATGCAATTTCTGTGTTTCATCGTGAATAAGAAGGTCAGAGGGATACAGTAAACCTGAAGTGAAGCATCGGAATCTATAACTAGTGTCACAGGGATGGTTCAAAACATAGTCAGTAAGAAGAGTCAGTCCTCTTGTCCATAAGTCGGCATTGTAAATTTTGTATTTAATTCCGATGCAATATCTGTGTTTCATCGTGAATAAGAAGGTCAGAGGGATACGGTAAACATGAAGTGAAGCATCGGAATCTATAACTAGTGTCATAGGAATGGTTCAAAACGTAGACAGTAGGTAGAGTCAGTCTTCTTGAACTTAAGTCGACATTGTGCCTTTTCTATTTAATTCCGATGCAATTTCTGTGTTTCATCGTCAATAAGAAGGTCTGAGGGATGCAGTAAACCTGGGGTCAAGCATCGGAATCTATAACTAGTGTCACAGGAATCGTTCAAAACATAGTCAGTAACAAGAGTCAGTCTTTTTGTACTTAAGTAGGCCTTGTGCCTTTTGTATTTAATTCCGATGTAATTTCTGTGTTTCATCGGAAATAAGAAGGTCAGAGGGATACAGTAAACCTGAAGTGAAGCATCGAAATCTATAACTAGTGTCAATGGAATGGTTCAAATCATACACAGTAAGAAGCGTCAGTCTTCTTGTACTTAAGTCGGCATTGTGCCTTTTGTATTTAATTCCGGTGCAATTTCTGTGTCTCATCGTCAATAAGAAGGTCAGAGGGATACAGTAAACCTAAAGTGAACCATCGAAATCTATAACTAGTGTCACAGGAATGGTTCAAAGCATAGTCAGTAAGAAGAGTCAGTCTTCTTGTCCTTAAGTCGGCATTGTGCCTTTTGTATTTAATTCCGATGCTATTTCTGTGTTTCATCGTCAATACGAAGGTACAAGGGATACAGTAAACCTGGAGTGAACATCGGAATCAGTAACTAGTGTCACAGGAATGGTTCAAAACATAGTCAGTAAGAAGAGTGAGTCTTCTTGTTCTTAAGTCGGCATTGTACCTTTTGTATTTAATTCCGATGAAATTTCTGTGTTTCATCGTCAATAAGAAGGTCCAGGGGATACAGTAAACCTGGAGTGTAGCATCTGAATCTATAACTAGTGTCACACGAATAGTTCACACATAGTCAGTAAGAAAAGTCAGTCTTCATGTACTTAAGTCGGCATTGTACCTTTTGTATTTAATTCCGATGCAATTTCTGTGTTTCCTCGTCATTAAGAAGTTCCAAGGGATACAGTAAACCTGGAGTGAAGTATCGGAATCTATAAATGGAATGGTTCAAAGCATAGACAATAAGAAGAGTCGGTCTTCATGTACTTATGTCGGCATTGTGCCTTATGTATTTAATTCCGATGCAATTTCAGTGTCTCATAGTCAATAAGAAGGTCCAAGGGATACAGTAAACCTGAAGTGAAGCATCGGAATCTATAACTAGTGTCACAGGAATGGTTCAAAACATAGTCAGTAAGAAGAATCAGTCTTCTTGTCCATAAGTCGGCATTGTGCCTTTTGTATTTAATTCCGATGCAATTTCTTTGTTTCATCGTCAATAAGAAGGTCAGAGGCATACGGTAAACATGAAGTGAAGCATCGGAATCTATAACTAGAGTCATAGGAATGGTTCAAACATAGACAGTAAGAAGAGTCAGTCTTCTTGTACTTATGTCGACATTGTGCCTTTTCTATTTAATTCCGATGCAATTTCTGTGTTTCATCGTCAATAAGAAGGTCAGAGGGATGCAGTAAACCTGAAGTCAAGCATCGGAATCTATAACTAGTGTCACAGGAATGGTTCAAAATATAGTCAGTGACAAGAGTCAGTCTTTTTGTACTTAAGTAGGCATTGTGCCTTTTGTATTTAATTCCGATGTAATTTCTGTGTTTCATCGTCATTAAGAAGGTCAGAGGGATACAGTAAACCTGAAGTGAAGCATCGGAATCTATAACTAGTGTCAATGGAATGGTACAAAGCATACACAGTAACAAGAGGCAGTCTTCTTGTACTTAAGTCGGCATTGTGCCTTTTGTATTCAATTCCGGTGCAATTTCTGTGTCTCATCGTCAATAAGAAGGACAGAGGGATACAGTAAACCTAAAGTGAATCATCGGAATCTATAAATACTGTCACAGGAAGGGTTCAAAACATAGTCAGTAAGAAGAGTCAGTCTTCTTGTCCTTAAGTCGGCATATTGCCTTCCGATGCTATTTCTGTGTTTCATCGTCAATAAGAGGTTCCAAGGGATACAGTAAACCTGGAGTGAAGCATCGGAATCAGTAACTAGTGTCACAGGAATAGTTCAAAGCATAGACAGTAAGAAGAGTCAGTCTTCAAGTACTTAAGTCAGCATTGTGCCTTTTGTATTTAATTCCGATGGTATTTTTGTGTTTCATCGTCAATAAGAGGGTCCAAGGGATACAGTAAACCTGGAGTGAAGCATCGGAATCAGTAACTAGTGTCAATGGAATGGTTCAAAACCTAGACAGTAAGAAGAGTCAGTCTTCATGTACTTATGTCGGCATTGTGCCTTTTGTATTTAATTCCGATGCAATTTCTGTGTTTCATCGTGAATAAGAAGGTCAGAGGGATACAGTAAACCTGAAGTGAAGCATCGGAATCTATAACTAGTGTCACAGGGATGGTTCAAAACATAGTCAGTAAGAAGAGTCAGTCCTCTTGTCCATAAGTCGGCATTGTGAATTTTGTATTTAATTCCGATGCAATATCTGTGTTTCATCGTGAATAAGAAGGTCAGAGGGATACGGTAAACATGAAGTGAAGCATCGGAATCTATAACTAGTGTCATAGGAATGGTTCAAAACGTAGACAGTAGGTAGAGTCAGTCTTCTTGAACTTAAGTCGACATTGTGCCTTTTCTATTTAATTCCGATGCAATTTCTGTGTTTCATCGTCAATAAGAAGGTCTGAGGGATGCAGTAAACCTGGGGTCAAGCATCGGAATCTATAACTAGTGTCACAGGAATCGTTCAAAACATAGTCAGTAACAAGAGTCAGTCTTTTTGTACTTAAGTAGGCCTTGTGCTTTTTGTATTTAATTCCGATGTAATTTCTGTGTTTCATCGGAAATAAGAAGGTCAGAGGGATACAGTAAACCTGAAGTGAAGCATCGAAATCTATAACTAGTGTCAATGGAATGGTTCAAATCATACACAGTAAGAAGCGTCAGTCTTCTTGTACTTAAGTCGGCATTGTGCCTTTTGTATTTAATTCCGGTGCAATTTCTGTGTCTCATCGTCAATAAGAAGGTCAGAGGGATACAGTAAACCTAAAGTGAACCATCGAAATCTATAACTAGTGTCACAGGAATGGTTCAAAGCATAGTCAGTAAGAAGAGTCAATCTTCTTGTCCTTAAGTCGGCATTGTGCCTTTTGTATTTAATTCCGATGCTATTTCTGTGTTTCATCGTCAATACGAAGGTACAAGGGATACAGTAAACCTGGAGTGAACATCGGAATCAGTAACTAGTGTCACAGGAATGGTTCAAAACATAGTCAGTAAGAAGAGTGAGTCTTCTTGTTCTTAAGTCGGCATTGTACCTTTTGTATTTAATTCCGATGAAATTTCTGTGTTTCATCGTCAATAAGAAGGTCCAGGGGATACAGTAAACCTGGAGTGTAGCATCTGAATCTATAACTAGTGTCACACGAATAGTTCACACATAGTCAGTAAGAAAAGTCAGTCTTCATGTACTTAAGTCGGCATTGTACCTTTTGTATTTAATTCCGATGCAATTTCTGTGTTTCCTCGTCATTAAGAAGTTCCAAGGGATACAGTAAACCTGGAGTGAAGTATCGGAATCTATAAATGGAATGGTTCAAAGCATAGACAATAAGAAGAGTCGGTCTTCATGTACTTATGTCGGCATTGTGCCTTATGTATTTAATTCCGAAGCAATTTCAGTGTCTCATAGTCAATAAGAAGGTCCAAGGGATACAGTAAACCTGAAGTGAAGCATCGGAATCTATAACTAGTGTCACAGGAATGGTTCAAAACATAGTCATTAAGAAGAGTCAGTCTTCTTGTCCTTAAGTCGGCATTGTGCATTTTGTATTTAATTCCGATGCAATTTCTGTGTTTCATCGTCAATAAGAAGGTCAGATTGATACGGTACACATGAAGTGAAGCATCGGGATCTATAACTAGTGTCATAGGAATCGTTCAAAACATGGACAGTAAGAAGAGTCAGTCGTCATGTACCTAAGTCGGATTGTGCCTTTTGTATTTAATTCTGATGCAATTTCTGTGTTTCATCGTCAATAACAAAGTCCAAGGGATACAGTAAACCTGAAGTGAAGCATCGGAATCTATAACTAGTGTCAATGGAATGGTTCAAAACATAGACAGTAAGAAGAGTCAGTCTTCTTGTCCTTAAGTCGGCATTGTGCCTTTTGTATTTAATTCCGATGTAATTTCTGTGTTTCATCGTGAATAAGAAGGTCAGAGGGATACAGTAAACCTGAAGTGAAGCATCGGACTCTATAACTAGTGTCACAGGAATGGTTCAAATCGTAGTCAGTAAGAAGAGTCAGTCTTCTTGTTCTTCAGTTGGCATTGTGCCTTTTGTATTTAATTTCGATCCAATTTCTGTGTTTCATCGTCAATAAGAATGTCCAAGGTATACAGTAAACATGTAGTGGAGCATCGGAATCTATAACTAGTGTCATAGGAATGGTTCAAAGCATAGACAGTAAGAAGAGTCAGTCTTCTTGTACTTAAGTCGGCATTGTGCCTTTTCTATTTAATTCCGATGCAATTTCTGTGTTTCATCGTCAATATGAATGTCAGAGGGATACAGTAAACCTGAAGTCTAGCATCGGAATCTATAACTAGTGTCACAGGAATTTTTCAAAACATAGTCAGTAACGAGAGTCAGTCTTTTTGTACTTAAGTCGGCATTGTGCCTTTTGTATTTAATTCCGATGTAATTTCTGTGTTTCATCGTCAATAAGAATGTCAGAGGGATACAGTAAACCTGAAGGGAAGCATCTGAATCTCTAACTAGTGTCAATGGAATGGTTCAAAACATACACAGTAAGAAGAGTCAGTCTTCTTGCACTTAAGTCGGCATTGTGCCTTTTGTATTTCATTCCGGTGCAATTTCTGTGTTTCATCGTGAATAAGAAGGTCAGTGGGATACAGTAAACCAATAAAATGAAGCATCGGAATCTATAACTAGTGTCACAGGAATGGTTCAAAACATAGTCAGAAAGAAGGGTCAGTCTTCTTGTCCTTAAGTCGGCCTTGTGCCTTCTGTATTTAATTCCAAAGCAATTTCTGTGTTTCATCGCCAATAAGAAGATCCAAAGGATACAGTAAACCTCGAGTGTAGCATCGGAATATATAACTAGTGTCACAGGAATGGTTCAAAACATAGTCAGTAAGAAGATTCAGTCGTCATGTACTTAAGTCGGCATTGTGCCTTTTGTATCTAATTCCGATGCAATTTCTGTGTTTAATCGTCATTAAGAAGGTCCAAGGGACACAATAAACCTGAAGTGAAGCATCGGAATCTATAACTAGTGTCACAGGAATGGTTCAAAGCATAGTCAGTAAGAAGAGACAGTCTTCTCGTCCCTAAGTCGGCCTTGTGCCTTTTGTATTTAATTCCGATGCAATTTCTGTGTTTCATCGTCAATAAGAAGGTCCAAGGGTTACAGTAAACCTGGAGTGAATCATCGGGATCTATAACTAGTGTCACAGGAATGGTCAAAACATAGACAGTACTTAAGTCGGCATTGTGCCTGTTGTTTTTAATTCCGATGCAATTTCTGTGTTTCATCGTCAATAAGAAGGTCCAAGGAAACATTAAACCTGAAGTGAAGCATCGGAATATATCAGTAGTGTCACAGGAATGGTTCCAAACATAGTCGGTAAGAAGAGTCAGTCTTCTTGTCCTTAAGTCGGCATTGTACCATTTGTGTTTAAATCCGATGCAATTTCTGTGTTTCATCGTCAATAAGAAGGTCCAAGGGATACACTAAACCTGAAGTGAAGCATCGGAATCTATAACTAGTGTCAATGGAATGGTTCAAACATAGACAGTAAGAAGAGTCAGTCTACTTGTCCTTAATTCGGCATTGTGCCTTTTGTATTTAATGCCGGTGCAATTTCAGTGTTTCATCGTCAATAAGAAGGTTAAGGGGATACAGTAAACCTGAAGTCAAGCATCGGAATCTATAACTACTGTCATAGGAATGGTTCAAAACATAGACAGTAAGAAGAGTCAGTCTTCTTGTACTTAAGTAGACATTGTTTTTTTTGTATTTAATTCCGATGCTATTTCTATGTTTCATCGTCAATAAAAGAGTAAGAAGGTCCAAGGGATAAAGTAAACCTGGAGTGAAGCATCGGAATCAATAACTAGTGTCACAGCAATGGCTCAAAACTTCGACAGTAAGAAGATACAGTCCTCTTGTACTTAAGTCGCATTGTGTCTTTTGTATTTAATTCCGATGCAATTTCTGTGTTTCATCGGAAATTCGAAGGTCAGAGGGATACAGTAAACCTGAAGTGATGCATCGGAATCTATAACTAGTGTCAATGGAATGGTTCAAAACAGACACAGTAAGAAGCGTCAGTCTTCTTGTACTTAAGTCGGCATTGTGCCTTTTGTATTTAATTCCGGTGCAATTTCTGTATCTCATCGTCAATAAGAAGGTCAGAGGGATACAGTAAACCTAAAGTGAAGCATCGAAATCTATAACTAGTGTCACAGGAATGGTTCAAAACATAGTCAGTAGGAAGAGGCAGTCTTCTTGTCCTTAAGCCGGCATTGTGCCTTTCGTATTTAATTCCGATGCTATTTCTGTGTTTCATCGTCAATACGAAGGTCCAAGGGATACAGTAAACCTGGAGAGAACATCAGAATCAGTAACTACTGTCACAGGAATGGTTCAAAACATAGACAGTAAGAAGATACAGTTTTCTTGTACTTAAGACGTCATTGTGCCTTTTGTATTTAATTCCGATGAAATTTCTGTGTTTCATCGTCAATAAGAAGGTCCAAGTGATACACTAAACCTGGAGTGTAGCATTTGAATCTATAACTAGTGTCTCAGGAATGGTTCAAAACATAGTCAGTAAGAAGAGTGAGTCTTCTTGTTATTAAGTCGGCATTGTACATTTTGTATTTAATTCCGATGAAATTTCTGTGTTTCATCGTCAATAAGAAGGTCCAGGGGATACAGTAAACCTGGAGTGTAGCATCTGAACCTATAACTAGTGTCACACGAATAGTTCACACATAGTCAGTAAGAAAAGTCTGTCTTCATGTACTTAAGTCGGCATTGTACCTTTTGTATTTAATTCCGATGCAATGTCTGTGTTTCCTCGTCATTAAGAAGTTCCAAGGGATACAGTAAACCTGGAGTGAAGTAACGGAATCTATAAATAGTGTTAATGGAATGGTTCAAATCATAGACAGTAAGAAGAGTCAGTCTTCTTGTAATTATGTCGGCTTTGCGCCTTTTGTATTTAATTCCGGTGCAATTTCTGAGTTTCATCGTCAATAAGAAAGTCAGAGGTATACAATAAACCTGAAGTGAAGCATCGAAATCTATAACTAGTGTCACAGGAAAGGTTCAAAACATAGTCAGTAAGAAGAGTCAGTCTTGTTGTTCTTAAGTCGGCATTGTGCCTTTTGTAATTAATTCCAATGCAATTTTTGTGTTCCATCGTCAATAAGAAGGTCCAAGGGAAACAGTAAACCTGAAGTGAAGCATCGGAATCTATAACTAGACTCACAGGAATGGTTCAAAACATAGTCAGTAAGAAGAGTCAGTCTTCATGTACTTGAGTTGGCATTGTGCCTTTTGAATTTAATTCCGATGCAATTTCTTCGTTTCGTCGTCAATAAGAAGGTCCAAGGGAAACAGTAAACCTGAAGTGAAGCATCGGAATCTATAACAAGTGTCACAGGAATCGTTCAAAGCATAGTCAGTAAGAAGAGTCGGTCTTCATGTACTTATGTCGGCATTGTGCCTTTTGTATTTAATTCCGATATAATTTCAGTGTCTCATAGTCAATAAGAAGGTCCAAGGGATACAGTAAACCTGAAGTGAAGCATCGGAATCTATAACTAGTGTCACAGGAATGGTTCAAAACATAGTCAGTAAGTAGAGTCAGTCTTCTTGTCCTTAAGTCGGCATTACGCCTTTTGTATTTAATTCCGATGCATTTTCTGTGTTTCATCGTCAATAAGAAGGTCCAAGGGATACAGTAAACCTGGAGTGAAGCATCGGAATCTATAACTAGTGTCACAGGAATGGTTCAAAACATAGACAGTAAGAAGATACAGTCTTATTGTACTTAAGTCGGCATTGTGCCTCTTCTATTTAATTCCGATGCCATTTCTGTGTTTCATCGTTAATAAGAAGGTCCAAGGGATACAGTAAACCTGAAGTAAAGCATCGGAATCTATAACTAGTGTCACAGGAATGGTTCAAAGCATAGTCAGTAAGAAGAGTCGGTCTTCATGTACTTAAGTCGGCATTGTGGCTTTTGTATTTAATTCCCGTGCAATTTCTGTGTTTCATCTTCAATAAGAAGGTCAGAGGGATACAGTAAACCTGAAGTGAATCATCGGATTCTATAACTAGTGTCACAGGAATGGTTCAAATCATAGTCAGTAAGAAGAGTCTGTCTTCTTGTACTTAAGTCGGCATTGTGACTTTTGTATTAAATTCCGATGCAATTTCTGTGTTTCATCGTCAATACGAAGGTCCTAGGGATACAGTAAACCTGAAGTCAAGCATCGGAATCTATAACTAGTGTCACAGGAATGATTCAAAGCATAGACAGTAAGAAGAGTCAGTCTTCTTGTACTTAAGTCGGCATTGTGCCCTTTCTATTTGATTCCGATGCAATTTCTGTGTTTCACCGTCAGTAAGAAGGTCAGAGGGATACAGTAAACCTGAAGTGAAGCATGGGAATCTATAACTAATGTCACAGGAATGGTTCAAAACATAGTCAGTAACAAGGGTCAGTCATTTTGTACTTAAGTCGGCATTGTGCCTTTTGTATTTAATTCCGATGTAATTTCTGTACTTCATCGACAATAAGAAGGTCCAAATGATACAGTAAACCTGAAGTGAATCATCGGAATCTATAACTAGTGTCACAGGAATGGTTCAAAACATAGAAAGTAAGAAGAGTCAGTCTTCATACACCTAAGTCGGCATTGTGCCTTTTGTATTTAATTCCGATGCAATTTCTGTGTTTCATCGTCAATAAGAAAGTCCAAGGGATACAGTAAACGTGAAGTGAAGCATCGGAATCTGTAACTAGTGTCAATGGAATGGTTCAAAACATAGACAGTAAGAGGAGTCAGTCTTCTTGTCCTTAAGTCGGCATTGTGCCTTTTGTATTTAATTCCGATGTAATTTGTGTGTTTCGTCGTAAATAAGAAGGTCAGAGGGATACAGTAAACCTGAAGTGAAGCAGCGGACTCTATAACTAGTGTCACAGGAATGGTTCAAATCTTAGTCAGTAAGAAGAGTCAGTCTTCTTGTCCTTAAGTCGGCATTGTGCCTTTTGTATTTAATTCCGATGCAATTTCTGTGTTTCATCGTCAATAAGAAGTTCAGATTGATACGGTAAACATGAAGTGAAGCATCGGAATCTATAACTAGTGTCATAGGAATGGTTCAAAACATAGACAGTAAGAAGAGTCAGTCTTCATGTACCTAAGTCGGCATTGTGCCTTTTGTATTTAATTCCGATGCAATTTCTGTGTTTCATCGTCAATAAGAAAGTCCAAGGGATACAGTAAACCTGAAGTGAAGCATCGGAATCTATAACTAGTGTCAATGGAATGGTTCAAAGCATAGACAGTAAGAAGAGTCAGTCTCCATGTCCTTAAGTCGGCATTGTGCCTTTTGTATTTAATTCCGATGTAATTTCTGTGTTTCATCGTGAATAAGAAGGTCAGAGGGATACAGTAGACCTGAAGTGAAGCATCGGACTCTATGACTAGTGTCACAGGAATGGTTCAAATCATAGTCAGTACGAAGAGTCAGTCATCTTGTCCTTATGTCGGCATTGTGCCTTTTGTATTTAATTCCGATGCAATTTCTGTTTTTCATCGTCAATAAGAGGGTCAGATTGATACGGTAAACATGAAGTAAAGCATCGGAATCTATAACTAGTGCCATAGGAATGGTTCAAAGCATAGACAGTAAGAAGAGTCAGTCTTCTTGTACTTAAGTCGGCATTGTGCCTTTTCTATTTAATTCCGATGCAGTTTCTGTGTTTCATCGTCAATAAGAATGTCAGAGGGATACAGTAAACCTGAAGTCTAGCATCGGAATCTATAACTAGTGTCACAGGAATGGTTCAAAACATAGTCAGTAACGAGAGTCAGTGTTTTTGTACTTAAGTCGGCATTGTGCCTTTTCTATTTAATTCCGATGCAATTTCTGTGTTTCATCGTCAATAAGAAGGTCAGAGGGATACAGTAAACCTGAAGTGAAGCATCTGTATCTCTAACTAGTGTCAATGGAATGGTTCAAAACATACACAGTAAGAAGAGTCAGTCTTCTTGTAGTTAAGTCGGCATTGTGCCTTTTGTATTTCATTCCGGTGCAATTTCTGTGTTTCATCGTGAATAAGAAGGTCAGTGGGATACAGTAAACCAATAAAATGAAGCATCGGAATCTATAACTAGTGTCACAGGAATGGTTCAAAACATAGTCAGAAAGAAGGGTCAGTCTTCTTGTATTTAAGTCGGCATTGTGCCTTTTGTATTTAATTCCGATGCAATTTCTGTGTTTAATCGTCATTAAGAAGGTCCAAGGGATACAATAAACCTGAAGTGAAGCATCGGAATCTATAACTAGTGTCACAGGAATGGTTCAAAGCATAGTCAGTAAGAAGTGACAGTCTTCTTGTCCCTAAGTCGGCCTTGTGCCTTTTGTATTTAATTCCGATGTAATTTCTGTGTTTCATCGTCAATAAGAAGGTCCAAGGAAACAGTAAACCTGTAGTGAAGCATCGGAATCTATAACAAGTGTCACAGGAATGGTTCAAA
Source organism: Schistocerca piceifrons (assembly GCF_021461385.2). NCBI lineage: Eukaryota > Metazoa > Arthropoda > Insecta > Orthoptera > Acrididae > Schistocerca > Schistocerca piceifrons. Next base: position 167,640 of record NW_025727940.1, read on the forward strand.
ACATAGTCAGTAAGAAGAGTCGGTCTTCATGTACTTAAGTCGGCATTGTGCCTTTTGTATTTAATTCCGATGCAATTTCAGTGTTTCATCGGCAATATGAAGGTCCAAGGGATACAGTAAACCTGAAGTGAAGCATCCGAATATATCAGTAGTGTCACAGGAATGGTTCAAAACATAGTCGGTAAGAAGAGTCAGTCTTCATGTACTTAAGTCGGCATTGTGCCTTTTGTATTTATTTCCGATGCAATATCTGTGTTTCATCGTCATTAATAAGGTCCAAGGGAAACAGTAAACCTGAAGTGAAGCATCGGAATCTATGACAAGTGTCACAGGAATCGTTCAAAGCATAGTCAGTAAGAAGCGTCGGTCTTCATGTACTTATGTCTGCATTGTGCCTTTTGTATTTAATTCCGATGCAATTTCAGTGTCTCATAGTCAATAAGAAGGTCCAAGGTATACAGTAAACCTGAAGTGAAGCATCGGAATCTATAACTAGTGTCAAAGGAATGGTTCAAAACATAGTCAGTAAGAAGAGTCAGTCTTCTTGCACTTAAGTCGGCATTGTGCCCTTTCTATTTGATTCCGATGCAATTTCTGTGATTCACCGTCAGTAAGAAGGTCAGAGGGATACAGTAAACCTGAAGTGAAGCATCGGAATCTATAACTAATGTCACAGGAATGGTTCAAAACATAGTCAGTAACTAGAGTCAGTCATTTTGTACTTAAGTCGGCATTGTGCCTTTTGTATTTAATTCCGATGCAATTTCTGTGTTTCATCGTCAATAAGAAGGTCAGATTGATACGGTAAACATGAACTGAAGCATCGGAATCTATAACTAGTGTCATAGGAATGGTTCAAAACATAGACAGTAAGAAGAGTCAGTCTTCATGTACCTAAGTCGGCATTGTGCCTTTTGTATTTAATTCCGATGCAATTTCTGTGTTTCATCGTCAATAAGAAAGTCCAAGGGATACAGTAAACCTGAAGTGAAGCATCGGAATCTATAACTAGTGTCAATGGAATGGTTCAAAACATAGACAGTAAGAAGAGTCAGTCTTCTTGTCCTTAAGTCGGCATTGTGCCTTTTATATTTAATTCCGATGTAATTTCTGTGTTTCATCGTGAATAAGAAGGTCAGAGGGATACAGTAAACCTGAAGTGAAGCATCGGACTCTACAACTAGTGTCACAGGAATGGTTCAAATCATAGTCAGTAAGAAGAGTCAGTCTTCTTGTCCTTATGTCGGCTTTGTGCCTTTTGTATTTAATTCCGATGCAATTTCTGTGTTTCATCGTCAATAAGATGGTCAGATTGATCGGTAAACATGAAGTAAAGCATCGGAATCTATAACTAGTGTCATAGGAATGGTTCAAAGCATAGACAGTAAGAAGAGTCAGTCTTCTTGTGCTTATGTCGGCATTGTGCCTTTTCTATTTAATTCCGATGCAATTTCTGTGTTTCATCGTCAATAAGAATGACAGAGGGATACAGTGAACCTTAAGTCTAGCATCGGAATCTATAACTAGTGTCACAGGAATGGTTCAAAACATAGTCAGTAACGAGAGTCAGTGTTTTTGTACTTAAGTCGGCATTGTGCCTTTTCTATTTAATTCCGATGCAATTTCTGTGTTTCATCGTCAATAAGAAGGTCAGAGGGATACAGTAAACCTGAAGTGAAGCATCTGAATCTCTAACTAGTGTCAATGGAATGGTTCAAAACATACACAGTAAGAAGAGTCAGTCTTCTTGTAGTTAAGTCGGCATTGTGCCTTTTGTATTTCATTCCGGTGCAATTTCTGTGTTTCATCGTGAATAAGAAGGTCAGTGGGATACAGTAAACCAATAAAATGAAGCATCGGAATCTATAACTAGTGTCACAGGAATGGTTCAAAACATAGTCAGAAAGAAGGGTCAGTCTTCTTGTATTTAAGTCGGCATTGCGCCTTTTGTATTTAATTCCGATGCAATTTCTGTGTTTCATCGCCAATAAGAAGGTCCAAAGGATACAGTAAACCTCGAGTGTAGCATCGGAATATATAACTAGTGTCACAGGAATGGTTCAAAACATAGTCAGTAAGAAGAGTCAGTCGTCATGTACTTAAGTCGGCATTGTGCCTTTTGTATCTAATTCCGATGCAATTTCTGTGTTTAATCGTCATTAAGAAGGTCCAAGGGATACAATAAACCTGAAGTGAAGCATCGGAATCTATAACTAGTGTCACAGGAATGGTTCAAAGCATAGTCAGTAAGAAGTGACAGTCTTCTTGTCCCTAAGTCGGCCTTGTGCCTTTTGTATTTAATTCCGATGCAATTTCTGTGTTTCATCGTCAATATGAAGGTCCAAGGGTTACAGTAAACCTGGAGTGAATCATCGGAAACTATAACTAGTGTCACAGGAATGGTCAAAACATAGACAGTACTAAAGTCGGCCTTGTGCCTTTTGTTTTTAATTCCGATGCAATTTCTGTGTCTCATCGTCAACACGAAGGTCCAAGGAAACAGTAAACCTGTAGTGAAGCATCGGAATCTATAACAAGTGTCACAGGAATGGTTCAAAACATAGTCAGTAAGAAGAGTCGGTCTTCATGTACTTAAGTCGGCATTGTGCCTTTTGTATTTAATTCCGATGCAATTTCAGTGTTCTATCGGCAATAAGAAGGTCCAAGGGATACAGTAAACCTGAAGTGAAGCATCCGAATATATCAGTAGTGACACAGGAATAATTCAAAACATAGTCGGTAAGAAGAGTCAGTCTTCATGTACTTAAGTCGGCATTGTGCCTTTTGTATTTATTTCCGATGCAATTTCTGTGTTTCATCGTCAATAAGAAGGTCAGACGAATACGGTAAACATGAAGTGAAGCATCGGAATCTATGACAAGTGTCACAGGAATCGTTCAAAGCATAGTCAGTAAGAAGCGTCGGTCTTCATGTACTTATGTCTGCATTGTGCCTTTTGTATTTAATTCCGATGCAATTTCAGTGCCTCATAGTCAATAAGAAGGTCCAAGGGATACAGTAAACCAGAAGTGATGCATCGGAATCTATAACTAGTGTCAAAGGAATGGTTCAAAACATAGTCAGTAAGAAGAGTCAGTCTTCTTGTACTTAAGTCGGCATTGTGCCCTTTCTATTTGATTCCGATGCAATTTCTGTGTTTCACCGTCAGTAAGAAGGTCAGAGGGATACAGTAAACCTGAAGTGAAGCATCGGAATCTATAACTAATGTCACAGGAATGGTTCAAAACATAGAAAGTAAGAAGAGTCAGTCTTCATATACCTAAGTCGGCATTGTGCCTTTTGTATTTAATTCTGACACAATTTCTGTGTTTCATCGTCAATAAGAAAGTCCAAGGGATACAGTAAACCTGAAGCGAAGCATCGGAATCTATAACTAGTGTCCATGGAATGGTTCAAAACATAGACAGTAAGAAGAGTCAGTCTTCTTGTCCTTAAGTCGGCATTGTGCCTTTTGTATTTAATTCCGATGTAAATTCTGTGTTTCGTCGTAAATAAGAAGGTCAGAGGGATACAGTAAACCTGAAGTGAAGCAGCGGACTCTATAACTAGTGTCAAAGGAATGGTTCAAATCTTAGTCAGTAAGAAGAGTCAGTCTTCTTGTCCTCAAGTCGGCATTGTGCCTTTTGTATTTAATTCCGATGCAATTTCTGTGTTTCATCGTCAATAAGAAGGTCAGATTGATACAGTAAACATGAACTGAAGCATCGGAATCTATAACTAGTGTCATAGGAATGGTTCAAAACATAGACAGTAAGAAGAGTCAGTCTTCATGTACCTAAGTCGGCATTGTGCCTTTTCTATTTAATTCCGATGCAGTTTCTGTGTTTCATCGTCAATAAGAAAGTCCAAGGGATACAGTAAACCTGAAGTGAAGCATCGGAATCTGTAACTAGTGTCAATGGAATGGTTCAAACCATAGACAGTAAGAAGAGTCAGTCTTCTTGTCCTTAAGTCGGCTTTGTGCCTTTTGTATTTAATTCCGACGTAATTTCTGTGTTTCATCGCGAATAAGAAGGTCAGAGGGATACAGTAAACCTGAAGTGAAGCATCGGACTCTATAACTAGTGTCACAGGAATGGTTCAAATCATAGTCAGTAAGAAGAGTCAGTCTTCTTGTCCTTATGTCGGCATTGTGCCTTTTGTATTTAATTCCGATGCAATTTCTGTGTTTCATCGTCAATAAGAAGGTCAGATTGATACGGTAAACATGAAGTAAAGCATCGGAATCTATAACTAGTGTCATAGGAATGGTTCAAAGCATAGACAGTAAGAAGAGTCAGTCTTCTTGTACTTAAGTCGGCATTGTGCCTTTTCTATTTAATTCCGATGCAATTTCTGTGTTTCATCGTCAATAAGAATGTCAGAGGGACACAGTAAACCTGAAGTCTAGCATCGGAATCTATAACTAGTGTCACAGGAATGGTTCAAAACATAGTCAGTAACGAGAGTCAGTGTTTTTGTACTTAAGTCGGCATTGTGCCTTTTCTATTTAATTCCGATGCCATTTCTGTGTTTCATCGTCAATAAGAAGGTCAGAGGGATACAGTAAACCTGAAGTGAAGCATCTGAATCTCTAACTAGTGTCAATGGAATGGTTCAAAACATACACAGTAAGAAGAGTCAGTCTTCTTGTAGTTAAGTCGGCATTGTGCCTTTTGTATTTCATTCCGGTGCAATTTCTGTGTTTCATCGTGAATAAGAAGGTCAGTGGGATACAGTAAACCAGTAAAATGAAGCATCGGAATCTATAACTAGTGTCACAGGAATGGTTCAAAACATAGTCAGAAAGAAGTGTCAGTCTTCTTGTATTTAAGTCGGCATTGTGCCTTTTGTATTTAATTCCGATGCAATTTCTGTGTTTCATCGCCAATAAGACGGTCCAAAGGATACAGTAAACCTCGAGTGTAGCATCTTAATCTATAACTAGTGTCACAGGAATGGTTCAAAACATAGTCAGAAAGAAGTGTCAGTCTTCTTGTCCCTAAGTCGGCCTTGTGCCTTTTGTATTTAATTCCGATGTAATTTCTGTGTTTCATCGTCAATAAGAAGGTCCAAGGGTTACAGTAAACCTGGAGTGAATCATCGGAAACTATAACTAGTGTCACAGGAATGGTCAAAACATAGACAGTACTTAAGTCGGCATTGTGCCTTTTGTTTTTAATTCCGATGCAATTTCTGTGTCTCATCGTCAATACGAAGGTCCAAGGAAACAGTAAACCTGTAGTGAAGCATCGGAATCTATAACAAGTGTCACAGGAATGGTTCAAAACATAGTCAGTAAGAAGAGTCGGTCTTTATGTACTTAAGTCGGCATTGTGCCTTTTGTATTTAATTCCGATGCAATTTCAGTGTTTCATCGGCAATATGAAGGTCCAAGGGATACAGTAAACCTGAAGTGAAGCATCCGAATATATCAGTAGTGTCACAGGAATGGTTCAAAACATAGTCGGTAAGAAGAGTCAGTCTTCATGTACTTAAGTCGGCATTGTGCCTTTTGTATTTATTTCCGATGCAATTTCTGTGTTTCATCGTCATTAATAAGGTCCAAGGGAAACAGTAAACCTGAAGTGAAGCATCGGAATCTATGACAAGTGTCACAGGAATCGTTCAAAGCATAGTCAGTAAGAAGCGTCGGTCTTCATGTACTTATGTCTGCATTGTGCCTTTTGTATTTAATTCCGATGCAATTTCAGTGTCTCATAGTCAATAAGAAGGTCCAAGGGATACAGTAAACCTGAAGTGAAGCATCGGAATCTATAACTAGTGTCAAAGGAATGGTTCAAAACATAGTCAGTAAGAAGAGTCAGTCTTCTTGCACTTAAGTCGGCATTGTGCCCTTTCTATTTGATTCCGATGCAATTTCTGTGTTTCACCGTCAGTAAGAAGGTCAGAGGGATACAGTAAACCTGAAGTGAAGCATCGGAATCTATAACTAATGTCACAGGAATGGTTCAAAACATAGTCAGTAACAAGAGTCAGTCATTTTGTACTTAAGTCGGCATTGTGCCTTTTGTATTTAATTCCGATGCAATTTCTGTGTTTCATCGTCAATAAGAAGGTCAGATTGATACGGTAAACATGAAGTGAAGCATCGGAATCTATAACTAGTGTCATAGGAATGGTTCAAAGCATAGACAGTAAGAAGAGTCAGTCTTCATGTACCTAAGTCGGCATTGTGCCTTTTGTATTTAATTCCGATGCAATTTCTGTGTTTCATCGTCAATAAGAAAGTCCAAGGGATACAGTAAACCTGAAGTGAAGCATCGGAATCTATAACTAGTGTCAATGGAATGGTTCAAAACATAGACAGTAAGAAGAGTCAGTCTTCTTGTCCTTAAGTCGGCATTGTGCCTTTTGTATTTAATTCCGATGTAATTTCTGTGTTTCATCGTGAATAAGAAGGTCAGAGGGATACAGTAAACCTAAAATGAAGCATCGGACTCTATAACTAGTGTCACAGGAATGGTTCAAATCATAGTCGGTAAGAAGAGTCAGTCTTCTTGTCCTTATGTCGGCTTTGTGCCTTTTGTATTTAATTCCGATGCAATTTCTGTGTTTCATCGTCAATAAGAAGGTCAGATTGATACGGTAAACGTGAAGTAAAGCATCGGAATCTATAACTAGTGTCATAGGAATGGTTCAAAGCATAGACAGTAAGAAGAGTCAGTCTTCTTGTGCTTAAGTCGGCATTGTGCCTTTTCTATTTAATTCCGATGCAATTTCTGTGTTTCATCGTTAATAAGAATGACAGAGGGATACAGTAAACCTTAAGTCTAGCATCGGAATCTATAACTAGTGTCACAGGAATGGTTCAAATCATAGTCAGTAACGAGAGTCAGTGTTTTTGTACTTAAGTCGGCATTGTGCCTTTTCTATTTAATTCCGATGCAATTTCTGTGTTTCATCGTCAATAAGATGGTCAGAGGGATACAGTAAACCTGAAGTGAAGCATCTGAATCTCTAACTAGTGTCAATGGAATGGTTCAAAACATACACAGTAAGAAGAGTCAGTCTCCTTGTAGTTAAGTCGGCATTGTGCCTTTTGTATTTCATTCCGGTGCAATTTCTGTGTTTCATCGTGAATAAGAAGGTCAGTGGGATACAGTAAACCAATAAAATGAAGCATCGGAATCTATAACTAGTGTCACAGGAATGGTTCAAAACATAGTCAGAAAGAAGTGTCAGTCTTCTTGTATTTAAGTCGGCATTGTGCCTTTTGTATTTAATTCCGATGCAATTTCTGTGTTTCATCGCCAATAAGACGGTCCAAAGGATACAGTAAACCTCGAGTGTAGCATCGGAATCTATAACTAGTGTCACAGGAATGGTTCAAAACATAGTCAGAAAGAAGTGTCAGTCTTCTTGTCCCTAAGTCGGCCTTGTGCCTTTTGTATTTCATTCCGATGTAATTTCTGTGTTTCATCGTCAATAAGAAGGTCCAAGGGTTACAGTAAACCTGGAGTGAATCATCGGAAACTATAACTAGTGTCACAGGAATGGTCAAAACATAGACAGTACTTAAGTCCGCATTGTGCCTTTTGTTTTTAATTCCGATGCAATTTCTGTGTCTCATCGTCAATACGAAGGTCCAAGGAAACAGTAAACCTGTAGTGAAGCATCGGAATCTATAACAAGTGTCACAGGAATGGTTCAAAACATAGTCAGTAAGAAGAGTCGGTCTTTATGTACTTAAGTCGGCATTGTGCCTTTTGTATTTAATTCCGATGCAATTTCAGTGTTTCATCGGCAATATGAAGGTCCAAGGGATACAGTAAACCTGAAGTGAAGCATCCGAATATATCAGTAGTGTCACAGGAATGGTTCAAAACATAGTCGGTAAGAAGAGTCAGTCTTCATGTACTTAAGTCGGCATTGTGCCTTTTGTATTTATTTCCGATGCAATTTCTGTGTTTCATCGTCATTAATAAGGTCCAAGGGAAACAGTAAACCTGAAGTGAAGCATCGGAATCTATGACAAGTGTCACAGGAATCGTTCAAAGCATAGTCAGTAAGAAGCGTCGGTCTTCATGTACTTATGTCTGCATTGTGCCTTTTGTATTTAATTCCGATGCAATTTCAGTGTCTCATAGTCAATAAGAAGGTCCAAGGGATACAGTAAACCTGAAGTGAAGCATCGGAATCTATAACTAGTGTCAAAGGAATGGTTCAAAACATAGTCAGTAAGAAGAGTCAGTCTTCTTTCACTTAAGTCGCCATTGTGCCCTTTCTATTTGATTCCGATGCAATTTCTGTGTTTCACCGTCAGTAAGAAGGTCAGAGGGATTCAGTAAACCTGAAGTGAAGCATCGGAATCTATAACTAATGTCACAGGAATGGTTCAAAACATAGTCAGTAACAAGAGTCAGTCATTTTGTACTTAAGTCGGCATTGTGCCTTTTGTATTTAATTCCGATGCAATTTCTGTGTTTCATCGTCAATAAGAAGGTCAGATTGATACGGTAAACATGAAGTGAAGCATCGGAATCTATAACTAGTGTCATAGGAATGGTTCAAAGCATAGACAGTAAGAAGAGTCAGTCCTCATGTACCTAAGTCGGCATTGTGCCTTTTGTATTTAATTCCGATGCAATTTCTGTGTTTCATCGTCAGTAAGAAAGTCCAAGGGATACAGTAAACCTGAAGTGAAGCATCGGAATCTATAACTAGTGTCAATGGAATGGTTCAAAACATAGACAGTAAGAAGAGTCAGTCTTCTTGTCCTTAAGTCGGCATTGTGCCTTTTGTATTCAATTCCGATGTAATTTCTGTGTTTCATCGTGAATAAGAAGGTCAGAGGGATACAGTAAACCTAAAGTGAAGCATCGGACTCTATAACTAGTGTCACTGGAATGGTTCAAATCATAGTCGGTAAGAAGAGTCAGTCTTCTTGTCCTTATGTCGGCTTTGTGCCTTTTGTATTTAATTCCGATGCAATTTCTGTGTTTCATCGTCAATAAGAAGGTCAGATTGATACGGTAAACGTGAAGTAAAGCATCGGAATCTATAACTAGTGTCATAGGAATGGTTCAAAGCATAGACAGTAAGAAGAGTCAGTCTTCTTGTGCTTAAGTCGGCATTGTGCCTTTTCTATTTAATTCCGATGCAATTTCTGTGTTTCATCGTCAATAAGAATGACAGAGGGATACAGTAAACCTTAAGTCTAGCATCGGAATCTATAACTAGTGTCACAGGAATGGTTCAAATCATAGTCAGTAACGAGAGTCAGTGTTTTTGTACTTAAGTCGGCATTGTGCCTTTTCTATTTAATTCCGATGCAATTTCTGTGTTTCATCGTCAATAAGATGGTCAGAGGGATACAGTAAACCTGAAGTGAAGCATCTGAATCTCTAACTAGTGTCAATGGAATGGTTCAAAACATACACAGTAAGAAGAGTCAGTCTTCTTGTAGTTAAGTCGGCATTGTGCCTTTTGTATTTCATTCCGGTGCAATTTCTGTGTTTCATCGTGAATAAGAAGGTCAGTGGGATACAGTAAACCAATAAAATGAAGCATCGGAATCTATAACTAGTGTCACAGGAATGGTTCAAAACATAGTCAGAAAGAAGGGTCAGTCTTCTTGTATTTAAGTCGGCATTGTGCCTTTTGCATTTAATTCCGATGCAATTTCTGTGTTTCATCGCCAATAAGAAGGTCCAAAGGATACAGTAAACCTCGAGTGTAGCATCGGAATATATAACTAGTGTCACAGGAATGGTTCAAAACATAGTCAGAAAGAAGTGTCAGTCTTCTTGTCCCTAAGTCGGCCTTGTGCCTTCTGTATTTAATTCCGATGTAATTTCTGTGTTTCATCGTCAATAAGAAGGTCCAAGGGTTACAGTAAACCTGGAGTGAATCATCGGAAACTATAACTAGTGTCACAGGAATGGTCAAAACATAGACAGTACTTAAGTCGGCATTGTGCCTTTTCTTTTTAATTCCGATGCAATTTCTGTGTCTCATCGTCAATACGAAGGTCCAAGGAAACAGTAAACCTGTAGTGAAGCATCGGAATCTATAACAAGTGTCACAGGAATGGTTCAAAACATAGTCAGTAAGAAGAGTCGGTCTTTATGTACTTAAGTCGGCATTGTGCCTTTTGTATTTAATTCCGATGCAATTTCAGTGTTTCATCGGCAATATGAAAGTCCAAGGGATACAGTAAACCTGAAGTGAAGCATCCGAATATATCAGTAGTGTCACAGGAATGGTTCAAAACATAGTCGGTAAGAAGAGTCAGTCTTCATGTACTTAAGTCGGCATTGTGCCTTTTGTATTTATTTCCGATGCAATTTCTGTGTTTCATCGTCATTAATAAGGTCCAAGGGAAACAGTAAACCTGAAGTGAAGCATCGGAATCTATGACAAGTGTCACAGGAATCGTTCAAAGCATAGTCAGTAAGAAGCGTCGGTCTTCATGTACTTATGTCTGCATTGTGCCTTTTGTATTTAATTCCGATGCAATTTCAGTGTCTCATAGTCAATAAGAAGGTCCAAGGGATACAGTAAACCTGAAGTGAAGCATCGGAATCTATAACTAGTGTCAAAGGAATGGTTCAAAACATAGTCAGTAAGAAGAGTCAGTCTTCTTGCACTTAAGTCGGCATTGTGCCCTTTCTATTTGATTCCGATGCAATTTCTGTGTTTCACCGTCAGTAAGAAGGTCAGAGGGATACAGTAAACCTGAAGTGAAGCATCGGAATCAATAACTAATGTCACAGGAATGGTTCAAAACATAGTCAGTAACAAGAGTCAGTCATTTTGTACTTAAGTCGGCATTGTGCCTTTTGTATTTAATTCCGATGCAATTTCTGTGTTTCATCGTCAATAAGAAGGTCAGATTGATACGGTAAACATGAAGTGAAGCATCGGAATCTATAACTAGTGTCATAGGAATGGTTCAAAGCATAGACAGTAAGAAGAGTCAGTCTTCATGTACCTAAGTCGGCATTGTGCCTTTTGTATTTAATTCCGATGCAATTTCTGTGTTTCATCGTCAATAAGAAAGTCCAAGGGATACAGTAAACCTGAAGTGAAGCATCGGAATCTATAACTAGTGTCAATGGAATGGTTCAAAACATAGACAGTAAGAAGAGTCAGTCTTCTTGTCCTTAAGTCGGTATTGTGCCTTTTGTATTTAATTCCGATGTAATTTCTGTGTTTCATCGTGAATAAGAAGGTCAGAGGGATACAGTAAACTTAAAGTGAAGCATCGGACTCTATAACTAGTGTCACAGGAATGGTTCAAATCATAGTCGGTAAGAAGAGTCAGTCTTCGTGTCCTTATGTCGGCTTTGTGCCTTTTGTATTTAATTCCGATGCAATTTCTGTGTTTCATCGTCAATAAGAAGGTCAGATTGATACGGTAAACGTGAAGTAAAGCATCGGAATCTATAACTAGTGTCATAGGAATGGTTCAAAGCATAGACAGTAAGAAGAGTCAGTCTTCTTGTGCTTAAGTCGGCATTGTGCCTTTTCTATTTAATTCCGATGCAATTTCTGTGTTTCATCGTTAATAAGAATGACAGAGGGATACAGTAAACCTTAAGTCTAGCATCGGAATCTATAACTAGTGTCACAGGAATGGTTCAAATCATAGTCAGTAACGAGAGTCAGTGTTTTTGTACTTAAGTCGGCATTGTGCCTTTTCTATTTAATTCCGATGCAATTTCTGTGTTTCATCGTCAATAAGATGGTCAGAGGGATACAGTAAACCTGAAGTGAAGCATCTGAATCTCTAACTAGTGTCAATGGAATGGTTCAAAACATACACAGTAAGAAGAGTCAGTCTCCTTGTAGTTAAGTCGGCATTGTGCCTTTTGTATTTCATTCCGGTGCAATTTCTGTGTTTCATCGTGAATAAGAAGGTCAGTGGGATACAGTAAACCAATAAAATGAAGCATCGGAATCTATAACTAGTGTCACAGGAATGGTTCAAAACATAGTCAGAAAGAAGTGTCAGTCTTCTTGTATTTAAGTCGGCATTGTGCCTTTTGTATTTAATTCCGATGCAATTTCTGTGTTTCATCGCCAATAAGACGGTCCAAAGGATACAGTAAACCTCGAGTGTAGCATCGGAATCTATAACTAGTGTCACAGGAATGGTTCAAAACATAGTCAGAAAGAAGTGTCAGTCTTCTTGTCCCTAAGTCGGCCTTGTGCCTTTTGTATTTCATTCCGATGTAATTTCTGTGTTTCATCGTCAATAAGAAGGTCCAAGGGTTACAGTAAACCTGGAGTGAATCATCGGAAACTATAACTAGTGTCACAGGAATGGTCAAAACATAGACAGTACTTAAGTCCGCATTGTGCCTTTTGTTTTTAATTCCGATGCAATTTCTGTGTCTCATCGTCAATACGAAGGTCCAAGGAAACAGTAAACCTGTAGTGAAGCATCGGAATCTATAACAAGTGTCACAGGAATGGTTCAAAACATAGTCAGTAAGAAGAGTCGGTCTTTATGTACTTAAGTCGGCATTGTGCCTTTTGTATTTAATTCCGATGCAATTTCAGTGTTTCATCGGCAATATGAAGGTCCAAGGGATACAGTAAACCTGAAGTGAAGCATCCGAATATATCAGTAGTGTCACAGGAATGGTTCAAAACATAGTCGGTAAGAAGAGTCAGTCTTCATGTACTTAAGTCGGCATTGTGCCTTTTGTATTTATTTCCGATGCAATTTCTGTGTTTCATCGTCATTAATAAGGTCCAAGGGAAACAGTAAACCTGAAGTGAAGCATCGGAATCTATGACAAGTGTCACAGGAATCGTTCAAAGCATAGTCAGTAAGAAGCGTCGGTCTTCATGTACTTATGTCTGCATTGTGCCTTTTGTATTTAATTCCGATGCAATTTCAGTGTCTCATAGTCAATAAGAAGGTCCAAGGGATACAGTAAACCTGAAGTGAAGCATCGGAATCTATAACTAGTGTCAAAGGAATGGTTCAAAACATAGTCAGTAAGAAGAGTCATACTTCTTTCACTTAAGTCGGCATTGTGCCCTTTCTATTTGATTCCGATGCAATTTCTGTGTTTCACCGTCAGTAAGAAGGTCAGAGGGATACAGTAAACCTGAAGTGAAGCATCGGAATCTATAACTAATGTCACAGGAATGGTTCAAAACATAGTCAGTAACAAGAGTCAGTCATTTTGTACTTAAGTCGGCATTGTGCCTTTTGTATTTAATTCCGATGCAATTTCTGTGTTTCATCGTCAATAAGAAGGTCAGATTGATACGGTAAACATGAAGTGAAGCATCGGAATCTATAACTAGTGTCATAGGAATGGTTCAAAGCATAGACAGTAAGAAGAGTCAGTCCTCATGTACCTAAGTCGGCATTGTGCCTTTTGTATTTAATTCCGATGCAATTTCTGTGTTTCATCGTCAATAAGAAAGTCCAAGGGATACAGTAAACCTGAAGTGAAGCATCGGAATCTATAACTAATGTCACAGGAATGGTTCAAAACATAGTCAGTAACAAGAGTCAGTCATTTTGTACTTAAGTCGGCATTGTGCCTTTTGTATTTAATTCCGATGCAATTTCTGTGTTTCATCGTCAATAAGAAGGTCAGATTGATACGGTAAACATGAAGTGAAGCATCGGAATCTATAACTAATGTCACAGGAATGGTTCAAAACATAGTCAGTAACAAGAGTCAGTCATTTTGTACTTAAGTCGGCATTGTGCCTTTTGTATTTAATTCCGATGCAATTTCTGTGTTTCATCGTCAATAAGAAGGTCAGATTGATACGGTAAACATGAAGTGAAGCATCGGAATCTATAACTAGTGTCATAGGAATGGTTCAAAGCATAGACAGTAAGAAGAGTCAGTCTTCATGTACCTAAGTCGGCATTGTGCCTTTTGTATTTAATTCCGATGCAATTTCTGTGTTTCATCGTCAATAAGAAAGTCCAAGGGATACAGTAAACCTGAAGTGAAGCATCGGAATCTATAACTAGTGTCAATGGAATGGTTCAAAACATAGACAGTAAGAAGAGTCAGTCTTCTTGTCCTTAAGTCGGCATTGTGCCTTTTGTATTTAATTCCGATGTAATTTCTGTGTTTCATCGTGAATAAGAAGGTCAGAGGGATACAGTAAACTTAAAGTGAAGCATCGGACTCTATAACTAGTGTCACAGGAATGGTTCAAATCATAGTCGGTAAGAAGAGTCAGTCTTCGTGTCCTTATGTCGGCTTTGTGCCTTTTGTATTTAATTCCGATGCAATTTCTGTGTTTCATCGTCAATAAGAAGGTCAGATTGATACGGTAAACGTGAAGTAAAGCATCGGAATCTATAACTAGTGTCATAGGAATGGTTCAAAGCATAGACAGTAAGAAGAGTCAGTCTTCTTGTGCTTAAGTCGGCATTGTGCCTTTTCTATTTAATTCCGATGCAATTTCTGTGTTTCATCGTTAATAAGAATGACAGAGGGATACAGTGAACCTTAAGTCTAGCATCGGAATCTATAACTAGTGTCACAGGAATGGTTCAAATCATAGTCAGTAACGAGAGTCAGTGTTTTTGTACTTAAGTCGGCATTGTGCCTTTTCTATTTAATTCCGATGCAATTTCTGTGTTTCATCGTCAATAAGATGGTCAGAGGGATACAGTAAACCTGAAGTGAAGCATCTGAATCTCTAACTAGTGTCAATGGAATGGTTCAAAACATACACAGTAAGAAGAGTCAGTCTCCTTGTAGTTAAGTCGGCATTGTGCCTTTTGTATTTCATTCCGGTGCAATTTCTGTGTTTCATCGTGAATAAGAAGGTCAGTGGGATACAGTAAACCAATAAAATGAAGCATCGGAATCTATAACAAGTGTCACAGGAATGGTTCAAAACATAGTCAGAAAGAAGTGTCAGTCTTCTTGTATTTAAGTCGGCATTGTGCCTTTTGTATTTAATTCCGATGCAATTTCTGTGTTTCATCGCCAATAAGACGGTCCAAAGGATACAGTAAACCTCGAGTGTAGCATCGGACTCTATAACTAGTGTCACAGGAATGGTTCAAAACATAGTCAGAAAGAAGTGTCAGTCTTCTTGTCCCTAAGTCGGCCTTGTGCCTTTTGTATTTCATTCCGATGTAATTTCTGTGTTTCATCGTCAATAAGAAGGTCCAAGGGTTACAGTAAACCTGGAGTGAATCATCGGAAACTATAACTAGTGTCACAGGAATGGTCAAAACATAGACAGTACTTAAGTCCGCATTGTGCCTTTTGTTTTTAATTCCGATGCAATTTCTGTGTCTCATCGTCAATACGAAGGTCCAAGGAAACAGTAAACCTGTAGTGAAGCATCGGAATCTATAACAAGTGTCACAGGAATGGTTCAAAACATAGTCAGTAAGAAGAGTCGGTCTTTATGTACTTAAGTCGGCATTGTGCCTTTTGTATTTAATTCCGATGCAATTTCAGTGTTTCATCGGCAATATGAAGGTCCAAGGGATACAGTAAACCTGAAGTGAAGCATCCGAATATATCAGTAGTGTCACAGGAATGGTTCAAAACATAGTCGGTAAGAAGAGTCAGTCTTCATGTACTTAAGTCGGCATTGTGCCTTTTGTATTTATTTCCGATGCAATTTCTGTGTTTCATCGTCATTAATAAGGTCCAAGGGAAACAGTAAACCTGAAGTGAAGCATCGGAATCTATGACAAGTGTCACAGGAATCGTTCAAAGCATAGTCAGTAAGAAGCGTCGGTCTTCATGTACTTATGTCTGCATTGTGCCTTTTGTATTTAATTCCGATGCAATTTCAGTGTCTCATAGTCAATAAGAAGGTCCAAGGGATACAGGAAACCTGAAGTGAAGCATCGGAATCTATAACTAGTGTCAAAGGAATGGTTCAAAACATAGTCAGTAAGAAGAGTCAGTCTTCTTTCACTTAAGTCGGCATTGTGCCCTTTCTATTTGATTCCGATGCAATTTCTGTGTTTCACCGTCAGTAAGAAGGTCAGAGGGATACAGTAAACCTGAAGTGAAGCATCGGAATCTATAACTAATGTCACAGGAATGGTTCAAAACATAGTCAGTAACAAGAGTCAGTCATTTTGTACTTAAGTCGGCATTGTGCCTTTTGTATTTAATTCCGATGCAATTTCTGTGTTTCATCGTCAATAAGAAGGTCAGATTGATACGGTAAACATGAAGTGAAGCATCGGAATCTATAACTAGTGTCATAGGAATGGTTCAAAGCATAGACAGTAAGAAGAGTCAGTCCTCATGTACCTAAGTCGGCATTGTGCCTTTTGTATTTAATTCCGATGCAATTTCTGTGTTTCATCGTCAATAAGAAAGTCCAAGGGATACAGTAAACCTGAAGTGAAGCATCGGAATCTATAACTAGTGTCAATGGAATGGTTCAAAACATAGACCGTAAGAAGAGTCAGTCTTCTTGTCCTTAAGTCGGCATTGTGCCTTTTGTATTCAATTCCGATGTAATTTCTGTGTTTCATCGTGAATAAGAAGGTCAGAGGGATACAGTAAACCTAAAGTGAAGCATCGGACTCTATAACTAGTGTCACTGGAATGGTTCAAATCATAGTCGGTAAGAAGAGTCAGTCTTCTTGTCCTTATGTCGGCTTTGTGCCTTTTGTATTTAATTCCGATGCAATTTCTGTGTTTCATCGTCAATAAGAAGGTCAGATTGATACGGTAAACGTGAAGTAAAGCATCGGAATCTATAACTAGTGTCATAGGAATGGTTCAAAGCATAGACAGTAAGAAGAGTCAGTCTTCTTGTGCTTAAGTCGGCATTGTGCCTTTTCTATTTAATTCCGATGCAATTTCTGTGTTTCATCGTCAATAAGAATGACAGAGGGATACAGTAAACCTTAAGTCTAGCATCGGAATCTATAACTAGTGTCACAGGAATGGTTCAAATCATAGTCAGTAACGAGAGTCAGTGTTTTTGTACTTAAGTCGGCATTGTGCCTTTTCTATTTAATTCCGATGCAATTTCTGTGTTTCATCGTCAATAAGATGGTCAGAGGGATACAGTAAACCTGAAGTGAAGCATCTGAATCTCTAACTAGTGTCAATGGAATGGTTCAAAACATACACAGTAAGAAGAGTCAGTCTTCTTGTAGTTAAGTCGGCATTGTGCCTTTTGTATTTCATTCCGGTGCAATTTCTGTGTTTCATCGTGAATAAGAAGGTCAGTGGGATACAGTAAACCAATAAAATGAAGCATCGGAATCTATAACTAGTGTCACAGGAATGGTTCAAAACATAGTCAGAAAGAAGGGTCAGTCTTCTTGTATTTAAGTCGGCATTGTGCCTTTTGCATTTAATTCCGATGCAATTTCTGTGTTTCATCGCCAATAAGAAGGTCCAAAGGATACAGTAAACCTCGAGTGTAGCATCGGAATATATAACTAGTGTCACAGGAATGGTTCAAAACATAGTCAGTAAGAAGAGTCAGTCGTCATGTACTTAAGTCGGCATTGTGCCTTTTGTACCTAATTCCGATGCAATTTCTGTGTTTAATCGTCAATAAGAAGGTCCAAGGGATACAATAAACCTGAAGTGAAGCATCGGAATCAATAACTAGTGTCACAGGAATGGTTCAAAGCATAGTCAGTAAGAAGTGACAGTCTTCTTGTCCCTAAGTCGGCCTTGTGCCTTTTGTATTTAATTCCGATGCAATTTCTGTGTTTCATCGTCAATATGAAGGTCCAAGGGTTACAGTAAACCTGGAGTGAATCATCGGAAACTATAACTAGTGTCACAGGAATGGTCAAAACATAGACTGTACTTAAGTCGGCCTTGTGCCTTTTGGTTTTAATTCCGATGCAATTTCTGTGTCTCATCGTCAATAAGAAGGTCCAAGGAAACAGTAAACCTGTAGTGAAGCATCGGAATCTATAACAAGTGTCACAGGAATGGTTCAAAACATAGTCAGTAAGAAGAGTTGGTCTTCATGTACTTAAGTCGGCATTGTGCCTTTTGTATTTAATTCCGATGCAATTTCAGTGTTTCATCGGCAATAAGAAGGTCCAAGGGATACAGTAAACCTGAAGTGAAGCATCCGAATATATCAGTAGTGTCACAGGAATGGTTCAAAACATAGTCGGTAAGAAGAGTCAGTCTTCATGTACTTAAGTCGGCATTGTGCCTTTTGTATTTATTTCCGATGCAATTTCTGTGTTTCATCGTCAATAAGAAGGTCAGACGAATACGGTAAACATGAAGTGAAGCATCGGAATCTATGACAAGTGTCACAGGAATCGTTCAAAGCATAGTCAGTAAGAAGCGTCGGTCTTCATGTACTTATGTCTGCATTGTGCCTTTTGTATTTAATTCCGATGCAATTTCAGTGCCTCATAGTCAATAAGAAGGTCCAAGGGATACAGTAAACCAGAAGTGAAGCATCGGAATCTATAACTAGTGTCAAAGGAATGGTTCAAAACATAGTCAGTAAGAAGAGTCAGTCTTCTTGTACTTAAGTCGGCATTGTGCCCTTTCTATCTGATTCCGATGCAATTTCTGTGTTTCACCGTCAGTAAGAAGGTCAGAAGGATACAGTAAACCTGAAGTGAAGCATCGGAATCTATAACTAATGTCACAGGAATGGTTCAAAACATAGTCAGTAACAAGAGTCAGTCATTTTGTACTTAAGTCGGCATTGTGCCTTTTGTATTTAATTCCGATGTAATTTATGTACTTCATCGTCAATAAGAAGGTCCAAATGATACAGTAAACCTGAAGTGAATCATCGGAATCTATAACTAGTGTCACAGGAATGGTTCAAAGCATAGAAAGTAAGAAGAGTCAGTATTCATATACCTAAGTCGGCATTGTGCCTTTTGTATTTAATTCCGATGCAATTTCTGTGTTTCATCGTCAATAAGAAAGTCCAAGGGATACAGTAAACCTGAAGTGAAGCATCGGAATCTATAACTAGTGTCCATGGAATGGTTCAAAACATAGACAGTAAGAAGAGTCAGTCTTCTTGTCCTTAAGTCGGCATTGTGCCTTTTGTATTTAATTCCGATGTAATTTCTGTGTTTCGTCGTAAATAAGAAGCTCAGAGGGATACAGTAAACCTGAAGTGAAGCAGCGGACTCTATAACTAGTGTCAAAGGAATGGTTCAAATTTTAGTCAGTAAGTTGAGTCAGTCTTCTTGTCCTTAAGTCGGCATTGTGCCTTTTGTATTTAATTCCGATGCAATTTCTGTGTTTCATCGTCAATAAGAAGGTCAGATTGATACGGTAAACATGAACTGAAGCATCGGAATCTATAACTAGTGTCATTGGAATGGTTCAAAACATAGACAGTAAGAAGAGTCAGTCTTCATGTACATAAGTCGGCATTGTGCCTTTTGTATTTAATTCCGATGCAGTTTCTGTGATTCATCGTCAATAAGAAAGTCCAAGGGATACAGTAAACCTGAAGTGAAGCATCGGAATCTGTAACTAGTGTCAATGGAATGGTTCAAAACATAGACAGTAAGAAGAGTCAGTCTTCTTGTCCTTAAGTCGGCTTTGTGCCTTTTGTATTTAATTCCGATGTAATTTCTGTGTTTCATCGTGAATAAGAAGGTCAGAGGGATACAGTAAACCTGAAGTGAAGCATCGGACTCTATAACTAGTGTCACAGGAATGGTTCAAATCATAGTCAGTAAGAAGAGTCAGTCTTCTTGTCCTTATGTCGGCATTGTGCCTTTTGTATTTAATTCCGATGCAATTTCTGTGTTTCATCGTCAATAAGAAGGGCAGATTGATACGGTAAACATGAAGTAAAGCATCGGAATCTATAACTAGTGTCATAGGAATGGTTCAAAGCATAGACAGTAAGAAGAGTCAGTCTTCTTGTACTTTTCTATTTAATTCCGATGCAATTTCTGTGTTTCATCGTCAATAAGAATGTCAGAGGGATACAGTAAACCTGAAGTCTAGCATCGGAATCTATAACTAGTCTCACAGGAATGGTTCAAAACATAGTCAGTAACGAGAGTCAGTGTTTTTGTACTTAAGTCGGCATTGTGCCTTTTCTATTTAATTCCGATGCCATTTCTGTGTTTCATCGTCAATAAGAAGGTCAGAGGGATACAGTAAACCTGAAGTGAAGCATCTGAATCTCTAACTAGTGTCAATGGAATGGTTCAAAACATACACAGTAAGAAGAGTCAGTCTTCTTGTAGTTAAGTCGGCATTGTGCCTTTTGTATTTCATTCCGGTGCAATTTCTGTGTTTCATCGTGAATAAGAAGGTCAGTGGGATACACTAAACCAATAAAATGAAGCATCGGAATCTATAACTAGTGTCACAGGAATGGTTCAAAACATAGTCAGAAAGAAGTGTCAGTCTTCTTGTATTTAAGTCGGCATTGTGCCTTTTGTATTTAATTCCGATGCAATTTCTGTGTTTCATCGCCAATAAGACGGTCCAAAGGATACAGTAAACCTCGAGTGTAGCATCGGAATATATAACTAGTGTCACAGGAATGGTTCAAAACATAGTCAGTAAGAAGAGTCAGTCGTCATGTACTTAAGTCGGCATTGTGCCTTTTGTATCTAATTCCGATGCAATTTCTGTGTTTAATCGTCATTAAGAAGGTCCAAGGGATACAATAAACCTGAAGTGAAGCATCGGAATCTATAACTAGTGTCACAGGAATGGTTCAAAGCATAGTCAGTAAAAAGTGACAGTCTTCTTGTCCCTAAGTCGACCTTGTGCCTTTTGTATTTAATTCCGATGCAATTTCTGTGTTTCATCGTCAATAAGAAGGTCCAAGGGTTACAGTAAACCTGGAGTGAATCATCGGAATCTATAACTAGTGTCACAGGAATGGTCAAAACATAGACAGTACTTAAGTCGGCATTGTGCCATTTGTTTTTAATTCCGATGCAATTTCTGTGTCTCATCGTCAATACGAAGGTCCAAGGAAACAGTAAACCTGTAGTGAAGCATCGGAATCTATAACAAGTGTCACAGGAATGGTTCAAAACGTAGTCAGTAAGAAGAGTCGGTTTTCATGTACTTAAGTCGGCATTGTGCCTTTTGTATTTAATTCCGATGCAATTTCAGTGTTTCATCGGCAATAAGAAAGTCCAAGGGATACAGTAAACCTGAAGTGAAGCATCCGAATATATCAGTAGTGTCACAGGAATGGTTCAAAACATAGTCGGTAAGAAGAGTCAGTCTTCATGTACTTAAGTCGGCTTTGTGCCTTTTGTATTTATTTCCGATGCAATTTCTGTGTTTCATCGTCATTAATAAGGTCCAAGGGAAACAGTAAACCTGAAGTGAAGCATCGGAATCTATGACAAGTGTCACAGGAATCGTTCAAAGCATAGTCAGTAAGATGCGTCGGTCTTCATGTACTTATGTCTGCATTGTGCCTTTTGTATTTAATTCCGATGCAATTTCAGTGTCTCATAGTCAATGAGAAGGTCCAAGGGATACAGTAAACCTGAAGTGAATCATCGGATTCTATAACTAGTGTCACAGGAATGGTTCAAATCATAGTCAGTAAGAAGAGTCAGTCTTCTTGTACTTATGTCGGCATTGTGCATTTTGTATTAAATTCCGATGCAATTTCTGTGTTTCATCGTCAATACGAAGGTCCTAGGGATACAGTAAACCTGAAGTCAAGCATCGGAATCTATGACTAGTGTCACAGGAATGATTCAAAACGTAGACAGTAAGAAGAGTCAGTCTTCTTGTACTTAAGTCGGCATTGTGCCTCTTCTATTTGATTCCGATGCAATTTCTGTGTTTCATCGTCAATTAGAAGGTCAGAGGGATACAGTAAACCTGAAGTGAAGCATCGGAATCTATAACTAATGTCACAGGAATGGTTCAAAACATAGTCAGTAACAAGAGTCAGTCCTTTTCTACTTAAGTGGGCATTGTGCCTTTTGTATTTAATTCCGATGTAATTTCTGTACTTCATCGTCAATAAGAAGGTCCTAATGATACAGTAAACCTGAAGTGAATCATCGGAATCTATAACTAGTGTCACAGGAATGGTTCAAAACACAGTCAGTAAGAAGTGTCAGTCTTCTTTTTCTTAAGTCGGCATTGCGCCTTTTGTATTTAAATCCGACGCAATTTCTGTGTTTCATCGTCAATAAGAAGGTCCATGGGATACAGTAAACCTGGAGTGTAGCTTCGGATATCTATAACTAGTGTCACAGGAATGGTTCAAAACATAGAAAGTAAGAAGAGTCAGTCTTCATGTACCTAAGTCGGCATTGTGCCTTTTGTATTTAATTCCGATGCAATTTCTGTGTTTCATCGTCAATAAGAAAGTCCAAGGGATACAGTAAACCTGAAGTGAAGCATCGAAATCTATAACTAGTGTCAATGGAATGGTTCAAAACATAGACAGTAAGAAGAGTCAGTCTTCTTGTCCTTAAGTCGGCATTGTGCCTTTTGTATTTAATTCCGATGTAATTTCTGCGTCTCATCGTGAATAAGAAGGTCAGAGGGATACAGTAAATCTGAAGTGAAGCATCGGACTCTATAACTAGTGTCACAGGAATGGTTCATAGCATAGACAGTAAGAAGAGTCAGTCTTCTTGTACTTAAGTCGGCATTGTGCCTTTTGTATTTAATTCCGGTGCAATTTCTGTGTTTCAACGTGAATAAGAAGGTCAGTGGGATACCGTAAACCAAAAAAATGAAGCATCGGAATCTATAACTAGTGTCACAGGAATGGTTCAAAACATAGTCAGAAAGAAGGGTCAGTCTTCTTGTCCTTAAGTCGGCATTGTTCGTTTTGTTTTTAATTCTGATGCAATTTCTGTGTTTCATCGTCAATAAGAAGGTCCAAGGAAACAGTAAACCTGAAGTGAAGCATCGGAATGTATAACAAGTGTCACAGGAATGGTTTAAAATATATTCAGTAAGAAGAGTCGGTCTTCATGTACTTAAGTCGGCATTGTGCCTTTTGTATTTAATTCCGATGCAATTTCAGTGTTTCATCGTCAATAAGAAGGTCCAAGGGATACAGTAAACCTGAAGTGAAGCATCGGAATATATCATTGGTGTCACAGGAATGGTTCAACCATAGTCGGTAAGAAGAGTCAGTCTTCATGTACTTAAGTCGGCGTTGTGCCTTATGTATTTAATTCCGATGCAATTTCTGTGTTTCATCGTCAATAAGAAGGTCCAAGGGATACAGTAAACCTGAAGTGAAGCATCGGAATCTATAACTAGTGTCACAGGAATGGTTCAAAACATAGTCAGTAAGAAGAGTCAGTTTTCTTGTCCATAAGTCGGCATTGTGCCTTTTGTATTTAATTCCGATGCAATCTCTGTGTTTCATCGTCAATAAGAAGGTCAGACGAATACGGTAAACATGAAGTGAAGCATCGGAATCTATAACTAGTGTCATAGGAATGGTTCAAAACATAGACTGTAAGAAGAGTCAGTCTTCTTGTACTTAAGTCGACATTGTGCCTTTTCTATTTAATTCCGATGCCATTTCTGTGTTTCATCGTCAATAAGAAGGTCAGAGGGATGCAGTAAACCTGAAGTCAAGCATCGGAATCTATAACTAGTGTCACAGGAATGGTTCAAAACATAGTCAGTAAGAAGAGTCGGTCTTCATGTACTTAAGTCGGCATTGTGCCTTTTGTATTTAATTCCGATGCAATTTCAGTGTTTCTTCGTCAATAAGAAGGTCCAAGGGATACAGTAAACCTGAAGTGAAGCATCGGAATCTATAAGTAGTGTCACAGGAATGGCTCAAACATAGTCAGTAAGAAGAATCAGTCTTCATGTGCTTAAGTCGGCATTGTGCCTTTTGTATTTAATTACGATGCAATTTCTGTGTTTCACCGTCAATAAGAGGGTCCAAGGGATACAGTAAACCTGAAGTGAAGCATCGGAATCTATAGCTAGTGTCACAGGAATGGTTCAAAATAGAGTCAGTAAGAAGAGTCAGTCTTCTTGTCCATAAGTCGGCATTGTGCCTTTTGTATTTAATTCCGATGCAATTTCTGTGTTTCATCGTCGATAAGAAGGTCAGAGGGATACGGTAAACATGAAGTGAAGCATCGGAATCTATAACTAGTGTCATAGGAATGGTTCAAAGTATAGACAGTAAGAAGAGTCAGTCTTCTTGTACTTAAGTCGACATTGTGCCTTTTGTATTTAATTCCGATGCAATTTCTGTGTTTCATCGTCAATAAGAAGGTCAGAGGGGTGCAGTAAACCTGAAGTCAAGCATCGGAATCTATAACTAGTGTCACAGGATTGGTTCAAAACATAGTCAGTAAGAAGAGTCGGTCTTCATGTACTTAAGTCGGCATTGTGCCTTTTGTATTTAATTCCGATGCAATTTCAGTGTTTCATCGTCAATAAGAAGGTCCAAGGGATACAGTAAACCTGAAGTGAAGCATCGGAATCTATAAGTAGTGTCACAAGAATGGCTCAAACATAGTCGGTAAGAAGAGTCAGTCATCATGTACTTAAGTCGGCATTGTGCCTTTTGTATTTAATTCCGATGCAATTTCTGTGTTTCATCGTCAATAAGAGGGTCCAAGGGATACAGTAAACCTGAAGTGAAGCATCGGAATCTATAACTAGTGTCACAGGAATGGTTCAAAACAGAGTCAGTAAGAAGAGTCAGTCTTCTTGTCCATAAGTCGGCATTGTGCCTTTTGTATTTAATTCCGATGCAATTTCTGTGTTTCATCGTCAATAAGAAGGTCAGAGGGATACGGTAAACATGAAGTGAAGCATCGGAATCTATAACTAGTGACATAGGAATGGTTCAAAACATAGACAGTAAGAAGAGTCAGTCTTCTTGTACTTAAGTCGACATTGTGATTTTTGTATTTAATTCCGATGTAATTTCTGTGTTTCATCGGAAATAAGAAGGTCAGAGGGATACAGTAAACCTGAAGTGAAGCATCGGAATCTATAACTAGTGTCAATGGAATGAATCAAAACATACACAGTATGAACAGTCAGTCTTCTTGTACTTAAGTCGGCACTGTGCCTTTTATATTTAACTCCGGTGCAATTTCTGTGTCTCATCGTCAATAAGAAGGTCAGAGGGATACAGTAAACCTAAAGTGAAGCATCGGAATCTATAACTAGTGTCACAGGAATGGTTCAAAGCATAGTCAGTAAGTAGAGTCAGTCTTCTTGTCCTTAAGTCGACATTGTGCCTTTTCTATTTAATTCCGATGCCATTTCTGTGTTTCATCGTCAATAAGAAGGTCAGAGGGATGCAGTAAACCTGAAGTCAAGCATCGGAATCTATAACTAGTGTCACAGGAATGGTTCAAAACATAGTCAGTAAGAAGAGTCGGTCTTCATGTACTTAAGTCGGCATTGTGCCTTTTGTATTTAATTCCGATGCAATTTCAGTGTTTCATCGTCAATAAGAAGGTCCAAGGGATACAGTAAACCTGAAGTGAAGCATCGGAATCTATAAGTAGTGTCACAGGAATGGCTCAAACATAGTCAGTAAGAAGAATCAGTCTTCATGTGCTTAAGTCGGCATTGTGCCTTTTGTATTTAATTACGATGCAATTTCTGTGTTTCACCGTCAATAAGTGGGTCCAAGGGATACAGTAAACCTGGAGTGAAGTATCGGAATCTATAAATAGTGTTAATGGAATGGTTCAAAGCATAGACAGTAAGAAGAGTCAGTCTTCTTGCAATTATGTCGGCTTTGTGCCTATTGTATTTAATTCCGGTGCAATTTCTGTGTTTCATCGTCAATAAGAAGGTCAGAGGGATACAATAAACCTGAAGTCAAGCATCGGAATCTATTACTAGTGTCACAGGAATGGTTCAAATCATAGTCAGTAAGAAGAGTCAGTCTTCTTGTACTTATGTCGGCCTTGTGCCTTTTGGACTTAATTCCGATGCAATTTCTTTGCTTCATCGTCAATAAGAAGGTCCAAGGGAAACAGTAAACCTGAAGTGAAGCATCGGAATCTATAACAAGTGTCACAGGAATCGTTCAAAACATAGTCAGTAAGAAGAGTCGGTCTTCATGTACTTAAGTCGGCATTGTGCCTTTTGTATTTAATTCCTATGCAATTTCAGTGTTTCATCGTCAATAAGAAGGTCAGAGAGATTCAGTAAACCTGAAGTGAAGCATCGGAATCTATAACTAGTGTCACAGGAATGGTTCAAACATAGTCAGTAAGAAGAGTCAGTCTTCATGTACTTAAGTCGGCATTATGCCTTTTGTATTTATTTCCGATGCATTTTCTGTGTTTCATCGTCAATAAGAAGGTCCAAGGGATACAGTACACATGGAGTGAAGCATCGGAAACTATAATTAGTGTCACAGGAATGGTTCAAAACATAGACAGTAAGAAGATACAGTCTTCTTGTACTTAAGTCGGCATTGTGAATTTTCTATTTAATTCCAATGCAATTTCTGTGTTTCATCGTCAATAAGAAGGTCCAAGGGATACAGTAAACCTGAAGTAAAGCATCGGAATCTATAACTAGTGTCAATGGAATGGTTCAAAGCATAGACAGTAAGAAGAGTCAGTCTTCATGTACTTAACTCGGCATTGTGCCTTTTGTATTTAATTCCGGTGCAATTTCTGTGTTTCATCGTGAATAAGAAGGTCAGAGGGATACAGTAAACCTGAAGTGAAGCATCAGAATCTATAACTAGTGTCACAGGGATGGTTCAAAACATAGTCAATAAGAAGAGTCAGTCTTCTTGTCCATAAGTCGGCATTGTGCCTTTTGTATTTAATTCCGATGCAATTTCTGTGTTTCATCGTCAATATGAAGGTCAGAGGGATGCGGTAAATATGAAGTGAAGCATCGGAATCTATAACTAGTGTCATAGGAATTTTTCAAAGCATAGACAGTAAGAAGAGTCAGTCTTCTTGTACTTAAGTCGACATTGTGCCTTTTCTATTTAATTCCGATGCAATTTCTGTGTTTCATCGTCAATAAAAAGGTCGAGGGATGCAGTAAACCTGAAGTCAAGAATCGGAATCTATAACTAGTGTCACAGGAATGGTTCAAAACATAGTCAGTAACAAGAGTCAGTCTTTTTGTACTTAAGTAGGCATTGTGCCTTTTGTATTTAATTCCGATGTAATTTCTGTGTTTCATCGGAAATAAGAAGGTCAGAGGGATACAGTAAATCTGAAGTGAAGCATCGGAATCTATAACTAGTGTCACAGGAATGGTTCAAAACATAGTCAGTAAGAAGAGTGAGACTTCTTGTTCTTAAGTCGGCATTGTGCATTTTGTATTTAATTCCGATGAAATTTCTGTGTTTCATCGTCAATAAGAAGGTCCAAGGGATACAGTAAACCTGGAGTGTAGCAACTGAATCTATAACTAGTGTCACACGAATGGTTCAAACATAGTCAGTAAGAAAAGTCAGTTTTCATGTACTTAAGTCGGCATTGTGCCTTTTGTATTTAATTCCGATGCAATATCTGTGTTTCCTCGTCAATAAGAAGTTCCAAGGGATACAGTAAACCTGGAGTGAAGTATCGGAATCTATAAATAGTGTTAATGGAATGGTTCAAAGCATAGACAGTAAGAAGAGTCAGTCTTCTTGAAATTATGTCGGCTTTGTGCCTTTTGTATTTAATTCCGGTGCAATTTCTGTGTTTCATCGTCAATAAGAAGGTCAGAGGGACACGGTAAACATGAAGTGAAGCATCGGAATCTATAACTAGTGTCACAGGAATGGTTCAAAATATAGACAGTAAGAAGATACAGTCTTCTTGTACTTAAGTCGGCATTGTGAATTTTCTATTTAATTCCGATGCAATTTCTGTGTTCCATCGTCAATAAGAAGGTCCAAGGGATACAGTAAATTCTGGAGTGAAGCATCGGAATCCATAACTAGTGTCACAGGAATCGTTCAAATCATAGTCAGTAAGAAGAGTCGGTCTTCATGTACTTATGTCGGCATTGTGCCTTTTGTATTTAATTCCGATGCAATTTCAGTGTCTCATAGTCAATAAGAAGGTCCAAAGGATACAGTAAACCTGAAGTGAAGCATCGGTATCCATAACTAGTGTCACAGGAATGGTTCAAACATAGTCAGTAAGAAGAGTCAGTCTTCATGTACTTAAGTCGGCATTGTGCCTTTGGTATTTAATTCCGATGCAATTTCTGTGTTTCATCGTCAAAAAGAAGGTATAAGGGATACAGTAAACCTGAAGTGAAGCATCGGAATCTATAACTAATGTCACATGAATGGTTCAAACATAGTCAGTAAGAAGAGGTAGTCTTCTTGTCCTTAAGTCGGCATATTTGCCTAATCTATTCAATACCGAAGCAATTTCAGTGTTTCATCGACAATAAGAAGGTCAGAGGTATCCAGTAAACCTGAAGTGAAGCATCGGAATCTATAACTAGTGTCACAGGAATGGTTCAAATCATAGTCAGTAAGAAGAGTAAGTCTTCTTGTCCTTAAGTCGGCATTTTGCCTTTTGTATTTAATTCCGATGCATTTTCTGTGTTTCATCGTCAATAAGAAGGTCCAAGGGATACACTAAACCTGGAGTGAAGCATCGGTATCTATAACTAGTGTCACAGGAATGGTTCAAAACATAGACAGTAAGAAGATACAGTCTTCTTGTACTTAAGTCGACATTGTGACCTTTCTATTTAATTCCGATGCAATTTCTGTGTTTCATCGTCAATAAGAAGGTCCAAGGGATACAGTAAACCTGAAGTAAAGCATCGGAATCTATAACTAGTATCACAGGAATGGTTCAAAACATAGTCAGTAGGAAGAGTCGGTCTTCATGTTCTTAAGTCTGCATTGTGCCTTTTGTATTTAATTCCCGTGCAATTTCTGTGTTTCATCATCAATAAGAAGGTCAGAGGGATACAGTAAACCTGAAGTGAATCATCGGATTCTATAACTAGTGTCACAGTAATGGTTCAAATCATAGTCAGTAAGAAGAGTCAGGCTTCGTGTACTTAAGTCGGCATTGTGCCTTTGCTATTTGATTCCGATGCAATTTCTGTGTTTCATCGTCAATAAGAAGGTCAGAGGGATACAGTAAACCTGAAGTGAAGCATCGGAATCTATAACTAATGTCACAGGAATGGTTCAAAACATAGTCAGTAACAAGAGTCAGTCTTTTTGTACTTAAGTCGGCATTGTGCCTTTTGTATTTAATTCCGATGTAATTTCTGTACTTCATCGTCAATAATAAGGTCCAAATGATACAGTAAACCTGAAGTGAATCATCGGAATCTATAACTAGTGTCACAGGAATGGTTCAAAACACAGTCAGTAAGAAGCGTCAGTCTTCTTGTCCTTAAAACGGCATTGTGCCTTTTCTATTTAAATCCGAAGCAATTTCTGTGTTTCATCGTCAATAAGAAGGTCCATGGGATACAGTAAACCTGGAGTGTAGCATCGGAATCTATAACTAGTGTCACAGGAATGGTTCAAAACATAGAAAGTAAGAAGAGTCAGTCTTCATGAACCTAAGTCGGCATTGTGCCTTTTGTATTTAATTCCGATGCAATTTCTGTGTTTCATCGTCAATAAGAAAGTCCAAGGGATACAGTAAACCGGAAGTGAAGCGTCGGACTCTATATCCAGTGTCACAGGAATGGTTCAAATCATAGTCAGTAAGAAGAGTCAGTCTTCTTGTCCTTAAGTCGGCATTGTGAATTTTGTATTTAATTCCGATGCAATTTCTGTGTTTCATCGTCAATAAGAAGGTCAGATTGATACGGTAAACATGAAGTGAAGCATCGGAATCTATAACTAGTGTCATAGGAATGGTTCAAAGCATAGACAGTAAGAAGTGTCAGTCTTATTGCACTTAAGTCGGCATTGTACCTTTTCTATTTAATTCCGATGCAATATCTGTGTTTCATCGTCAATAAGAATGTCAGAGGGATACAGTAAACCTGAAGTCTAGCATAGGAATCTATAACTAGTGTCACAGGAATGGTTCAAAACATAGTCAGTAACGAGAGTCAGTCTTTTTGTACTTAAGTCGGCATTGTGCATTTTGTATTTAATTCCGATGTAATTTCTGTGTTTCATCGTCAATAAGAAGGTCAGAGGGATACAGTAAACCTGAAGTGAAGCATCGGAATCTCTAACTAGTGTCAATGAAATGGTTCAAATCATACTCAGTAAGAAGAGTCAGTCTTCTTGTACTTAAGTCGGCATTGTGCCTTTTGTATTTATTTCCGGTGCAATATCTGTGTTTCATCGTGAATAAGAAGGTCAGTGGGATACAGTAAACCAAAAAAATGATGCATCGGAAACTATAACTAGTGTCACAGGAAGGGTTCAAAACATAGTCAAAAAGAAGGGTCAGTCTTCTTGTCCTTAAGGCGGCATTGTGCCTTTTGTATCTATGTCCGATGCAATTTCTGTGTTTAATAGTCAATAAGAAGGTCCAAGGGATACAGAAAAACCTGAAGTGAAGCATCGGAATATATAAGTAGTGTCACAGGAATGGTTCAAAACATAGTCAGTAAGGAGAGTCAGTCTTCTTGTCCTTAAGTCGGCATTATGCCTTTTGTATTTAATTCCGATGAATTTTCTGTGTTTCATCGTCAATAAGAAGGTCCAAAGGATACAGTAAACCAGGAGTGAAGCATCGGAATCTGTAACTAGTGTCACAGGAATGGTTCAAAACATAGACAGTAAGAAGATACAGTCTTCTTGTACTTAAGTCGGCATTGTGAATTTTCTATTTAATTCCAATGCAATTTCTGTATTTCATCGTCAATAACAAGGTCCAAGGGATACAGTAAACCTGAAGTAAAGCATCGGAATCTATAACTAGTGTCAATGGAATGGTTCAAAGCATAGACAGTAAGAAGAGTCAGTCTTCATGTACTTAAGTCGGCATTGTGCCTTTTGTATTTAATTCCGGTGCAATTTCTGTGTTTCATCGTGAATAAGAAGGTCAGAGGGATACAGTAAACCTGAAGTGAAGCATCAGAATCTATAACTAGTGTCACAGGGATGGTTCACAACATAGTCAGTAAGAAGAGTCAGTCTTCTTGTCCATAAGTTGGCATTGTGCCTTTTGTATTTAATTCCGATGCAATTTCTGTGTTTCATTGTCAATAAGAAGGTCAGAGGGATGCGGTAAATATGAAGTGAAGCATCTGAATCTATAACTAGTGTCATAGGAATGGTTCAAAACATAGACAGTAAGAAGAGTCGGTCTTCTTGTACTTAAGTCGACATTGTGCCTTTTCTATTTAATTCCGATGCAATTTCTGTGTTTCATCGTCAATAAGAAGGTCAGAGGGATGCAGTAAACCTGAAGTCAAGCATCGGAATCTATAACTAGTGTCACAGAAATGGTTCAAATCATAGTCAGTAACAAGAGTCAATCTTTTTGTACTTAAGTAGGCATTGTGCCTTTTGTATTTAATTCCGATGTAATTTCTGTGTTTCATCGGAAATAAGAGGGTCACAGGGATACAGTAAACCTGAAGTGAAGCATCGGAATCTATAACTAGTGTCACAGGAAAGGTTCAAAACATAGTCGGTAAGAATAGAGAGTCTTCGTGTTCTTAAGTCGGCATTGTGACTTTTGTATTTAATTCCGATGCAATTTCTGTGTTTCTTCGTCAATAAGAAGTTCCAAGGGATACAGTAAACCAGGAGTGAAGTATCGGAATCTATAAATAGTGTTAATGGAATGGTTCAAAGCATAGACAGCAAGAAGAGTCAGTCTTCTTGAAATTATGTCGGCTTTGTGCCTTTTGTATTTAATTCCGGTGCAATTTCTGTGTTTCATCGTCAATAAGAAGGTCAGAGGGATACGGTAAACATGAAGTGAAGCATCGGAATCTATAACTAGTGTCACAGGAATGGTTCAAAATATAGACAGTAAGAAGATACAGTCTTCTTGTACTTAAGTCGGCATTGTGAATTTTCTATTTAATTCCGATGCAATTTCTGTGTTCCATGGTCAATAAGAAGGTCCAAGGGATACAGTAAACCTGGAGTGAAGCATCGGAATCCATAACTAGTGTCACAGGAATCGTTCAAATCATAGTCAGTAAGAAGAGTCGGTCTTCATGTACTTAAGTCGGCATTGTGGCTTTTGTATTTAATTCGGATGCAATTTCAGTGTCTCATCGTCAATAAGAAGGTCCAAGGGATACTGTAAACCTGAAGTGAATCATCGGAATCTATAACTAGTGTCACAGGAATGGTTCAAAACATAGTCAGTAAGAAGAGTCAGTCTTCATGTACTTAAGTTGGCATTGTGCCTTTTGTATTTAATTCCGATGCAATTTCTGTGTTTCATCGTCAATAAGAAGGTCCAAGGGAGACAGGAAACCTGAAGTGAAGCATCGGAATCTATAATAAGTGTCACAGGAATCGTTCAAAACATAGTCAGTAAGAAGAGTCGGTCTTCATGTACTTATGTCGGCATTGTGCCTTTTGTACTTAATTCCGATGCAATTTCAGTGTCTCATAGTCAATAAGAAGGTCCATGGGATACAGTAAACCTGAAGTGAAGCATCGTAATCTATAACTAGTGTCACAGGAATGGTTCAAACATAGTCAGTAAGAAGAGTCAGTCTTCATGTACTTAAGTCGGCATTGTGCCTTTTGTATTTAATTCCGATGCAATTTCTGTGTTTCATCGTCAATAAGAAGGTATAAGGGATACAGTAAACCTG